>NC_054750.1:20406328-20706328 GCF_018143015.1 Lytechinus variegatus | reverse complement strand
ACTGGGCCACAACGCTCCACATTTTATATCTGTGTAACTTGCTAAACATAAAAAAGGATAAAGGATCGCCTGTCCGTATTGTTAATGCATATACGGTCTTACCAATACAGCTGGTCCTTTCTGTTATTGGTGAGCTGTAACTCCCCTCTCCCCGTTCCCCTTCTCTTAAAGCAGTGACTCTGATATCATACTGTGTATCGTGTGTCAATCCAGTGATGGTATAGGTTACATCGCTGGTGAAAACCCTATCTACATCATCTTGATGACCATGGATGTTGTAGTAGACATAATATCCAATCACTGGTCCATTGCCGTAATCTTGATTTCTTTCCCAAGGTGACCAGCTTATGCTGATCGATTGAGATGTTCGTTCCTGAACGAGGATGTGAGCTTCATTTCTATTAAACCTCGGGGGCTCTTGAAGGCACAAATGAAAAAAAATAGCAAAAACCTATTTGAAGATTCAGATTAGAACTATTAGGCCTCTAGTATTGCATGTTGGACTTCCAAATTAAGGTCCAATTAAATAGATCTCATGAACAAATCCTTCTTTATTTTGTACATATTTTTCTGGAGACTTCCATGTAGTATATATCATAATTTGATTCTTTCACTTATCATTCTCATGGTACAGGCCTTAAAGATATAATTATCCATTTGGAGAGCAATAACAACCCGTAACTAGATTGGCTAAAAGGCTACATGCATTTGTCATGTTTGTGACAGAGGCTGCAAGATATTGGGAGGTGGCTGATGTCATTTATTACTTGAATTCAAAGTATTTTCACAGGTAATAGCAAAATTGAAACACTGCGATTTGTAACATGGATTGACATATCAGCACTCTATGCTCACCAAACACATAGACAGCAAGATCTTTTGAGACACTACCCCCGCCCGGTCCATGGAAAAGACACGTGTAGTTCTTGGGCATCTCATCAAGTCTCACCTTAACCTGGTACCAGGATGTTCTGGTTGTCTCATTAGCGGTGGAATTGAGTCGTGGAATGATCGTTACTTGTCCGTTCACTGTGTTGGTGACGCTCATGCTTTCAAGTGCAGGAGGACCCGGAGATGCCTTCACGACACAAACCAGTGTAGTAGGATTCCCGTTGTTAACCTGGGAGTAATGGAAGCTTGATATTTCAAAGGATGGAACTGGTTGTGGAGTCTCGGTTGTGCTAACGGGGGTGGTATCTCCTGTGGTGACTGGAATTGGAGCTAGAGTGGTGTCAGCAATGGGAGCGAAGAAAGAAGTGGTTGCAATATCCGGAATCACTATTACAGTAGATCAGAAGAGGAAAGGAATATGGGCTTACGTATAAAATCCATGCGTGACATATGCACCTTATCATCGGCGAACAATAATCATTACCTTTTCTTCCTAATCCTTCCCCGACTTAAAAAAAATGAAGAAATTCATTAATTCTCTACATCAAAGTCAATTGATGGAGATAATAACTTTATCTTCATCATAGTTACTAGCTTAATTATTTCAAAATCATGGCAACATATATCAGGTGGGTGTTTCACAAAGCTGTTCGTAAGTTAAGAGCGACTTTAACAATGACTGGTGATCCTTTCTTGTTAAGTGGTCTATTCATTGGCGATGGTTAAGTGTGTATCCATTTTAGATTCGATACATAACTTACAAAGGGAGATAAAAAAAAAAAAAACGCCTGTACCAAGTCTTTTCCATTCGCACTTTAAATAAATAACCTTGGTTTAAGTTTAACGGATGGTCCGGGCTGGAAATAATATGATTTAAACATATAAAGAAAATTCAGGCAAACAAAACACTGAAAATTTGATCAAAATCGGACAACGAATAACAAAGTTAAAGTTATTGCATTTTAAAGATTTGCATTATTCCGGTGAAACAGTTCCAGGCATGTCTTCATGAATGTTAAATGAGCAAATTTATGATGTCACATCCCTACTTCTTCTTTTTATTTTATTTTATGAAATTAGGGTTTATTCATATTTTTTATCCTAAGAACTTAAAAAATTGAATTGAAAACTTGTTTAGTGCATTAGATATTCATTGCTGCAACTTATTTCATTATAGAGGAGACACATTATTCACTAGTGTATGAAAAAATGAAACAATCATGATTTCATGTAATAACATAAGAAAAAGGAAAGTGGGGATGTGACATCATCAGCCCACCTAATGAATATTCATGATGACATGCATATACCTATTAATTTCACAAAATAATGCTTAACGTTAAAAATCAATAACTTCGCTATTTGTTATTAAATTTTGTTGAAATTTCAGCATTTTACGCAGTGAATTTTACTTTACTTATTTAGATACATTTTCAGCCCGGAGTACCCCCTTTAATCTAAACTACATGTCGATCATGCTGAGTTCATTATGGTATTACCTATATCATCATCAGTGTCGAGAGAGGGTGAACCTTTAGCTGTAAAAAATACATGAATGATAAAAGAAGAGTGATTATTTACTGCATTTGAGACTTAAAATCCAATGTTCATCAATAACGCAGTAGCTTTCCTCAACGAAGGATTTAACACCAATAGCTTATTAGCTTCTCAATAGAGCAGGGGTCCGTTGCAGAAAGATTTGCGTTTAAACGCAAGTCAAGAAATCAGTCACAAGTCCCAAATGCGCGCTGTTGATTGGTTGAAAATCAAGTTATGCATGATTTTTTGAGTTGCGATTGATTGCAACCAAATTGCAACTCTTTCTGCAACGGCCCCAGGAAAGTAAAGCTGATTTTAAGGTGAGGCATATGATGCATAACTTTTAAAGGGAAATGAAACCTTGGAACAAGTAGGCTTGTGTTGAACCAAAAAATCAAAGAATAAGAACAAAGAAAGTTTGAGAAAAATCGGACACATAATCATGAGAAAGTTCTGAGCATTTGAATATTGCAATCACTAATGCTATGGTGATCCTCCTATTGGCAACGCGACAACTTTCCCTCTGATGGACTATAAAATACCCTAACAAATTCTCTTTTTGCTTGTTCTTACGGTGATACAAACTCTTTATCCATGATGTATTCTGTATTATATGCCCTCCTTTAGAAAGAACACATGATCTATGATAGATGTAATAAAAGAGGTAATTTAAGTGAAATATATACTAAGGTAATGGGGAGAGTTGTTCACAAGTGACATCACACATCTTTGTCGCATTGCCAATTTAAGGATCTCCATAGCATTAGTGATTGCAATATTCAAATGCTCATAACTTTGTCATTATTTGTCCGATTATTCTCAAACTTTCTGTGATCTGTTTTTGGGATTTTTTTTTCTGTTTTCAGCTATCTCATTCCAAAGGTTTCATTCTCCTTTAATGTAAAGATCCAAAATGTTCATCGATGACACAGTAACTTTTCTCATCCAACTATAGGCCTGTAAATCACTCACACCTTCTAAACTGATAAATTAAAACAGGAATGATTGAAAGGCTTTAAAAAAAGTACTTAACGAATCGAATGTAAAGATCCGCATGTGTAAAGACTTACCCTTTGTAATGACTAATTTCAACTTTCATTTTTAAAACAATGTCTTACAAATACCTCGCATTGAAAGGATAAATGAAAAAACTTGTATACATTTTGGTCAAATAAATAAAAACTATTGGACAAAAAAATCACATGCTTGCAATATTACAGTCATTCATACCAAGTATTTTATTAGCCTATCTAATCGTGTGAGCTAGGGTAGGGGAAGGCGGGGTAAGTTGTGACAGTTTTTGCTTTTTGCATGTTAGAATTGATATGATTAATAATCTTGTCGAAATAAGTACCTTGCCTTGAAATTTAATTCTTCTGAAATATTTTCCACCTATATATAACTTTCTATCCCCACACTGAAAGTCATCGTGACCTTTGAAAAAAACGATGTCAAATGGCTCAACTTGCCCCATATATGGGGTAAGTTGAGCCACAAAAACTATGTACAAAATGTATGAGGGGAGAACCAGCAAGTCAATTTTTTGTTTAAAGTCTTTTTACTTGCTAATTCTCTATAAATACTAACATCCTTTAAAAGGAAAAGAGCAGTCATGTAAATTTGCTCCTTTCAGCCAGCATTTCAATCGATTTTTATGGTTTGTTTGTTTTTTAAGATACATTACCATAGGAATTACCATGGCTCAACTTGCCCCATGCTGTTTGGCTCAACTTACCCCAGTCCGAACTTAGTGAGATAATTTTGTATCCACACATTTATTATGCATCCATCATATAAAAGACTATGACAAGAATGAAGATCCATACCTGGACTAATAATGTTGTTATCATGTCTTTATTATATTCAAAGACGTGTGTGTTTATTAAGCACTTATCTATTTCACACTCTTTTTTACTTTTTTGGCTGAAATTCATATTTTACCCTCTAAAAAACTACTTTTTGTTTCAAAGTTGAAAACAATGTGGTGGGGTTAGGGGTTATGCTATGGGTCATCAATACATGACACAACCACAATGTCTGACTCATTCATTACTGGCCTGGGGCTGGTGGCTCAACTTGCCCCTATGCTCAACTTACCCCGCCTTCCCCTACATGTGTGCATGGTGTGAGAGTGCGTGTGTGTGTGTGTTCACGCACATTTTCTCATAATTTTTTCAACAATTTCTTAAGAATTTTGCATGGAAAATTGTGTTAGAAAATGACTGAATAACCTTGGCAATTGACGCCTGTCCAGCCATCTGCACACGTAGTCCCATTCGTACATTCTCCTGTATCCTTCTTACAGTTGTTTGGTGGGCCACAGTGGCATTCTTGCAAGCAGTTGGCTCCATATCTCCCAGGTGCACATTCTTGTAGAAAGTAAATGAAGTGGAATATCATTATACATGTCTACACATGTTTATTAATAGTATGGATAGCATTCAACAGCATAGAACAAGCACTTATAGAAGTAAACATCGACACAGTTGTACTTTTTACTGACTTTTGCAGTGCATAATTTTGCAAATACATTGAATTAGATCATTATTTATATATGTATATTAATTTTGGCAAAAAATAATTTAGCCTTGAAAATTGGTATTCTGCTAATTAAGTTGATAAACTCCATGCTAAACAAGAATACTGGGTCAAAACATCAATAAAATACTAAGCTTGTTTGTTCGTTTTACAATTCTCATTGCATAATTCTCATATCAAATGTTTCATCTCAGATTCTCAGTTATAGAAATTTAGTTTTGATTATACGAATTATTATTTTTAAGAATAGATTCTTTGGTGATTTTCATCTACATGAATATGTAATAGGTAAAGAAATGAAAAACATGAAAATGAAAAATGAAAATTCACAAAATATAGACCGCCGTAAGACAAGGCTTAACGGTCATGGCTGAAGTTGAATTTAAAATGATGAATTTATGAAACGTTTGAAGTTTCACTTATTCTTACAACGTAGTTCTCACATCCCGGGTATTTATGCAAATAACAGAGCCGATGACTTTCCCCAATTTACACACTCAATATATATTTTGTATTTTCATTCTTCTAACTTTGGTGCTGAATAGACTCAAGATAAAATGTGGGTTTTTTTTCATTAGAAATTAAACCAAATTTACATGATAGGCGAAAATAAAATGTGTTATTAAATAAAGAATATCAAAATATATATATTTTTTTTTTTTATTTTGGATATATTTATATACTTTTATACTTACAGATTTATTTTTACACTTACTGTCTTCTCTTAGTTTGTTTAATGCTCTATCATACATACTTATGTCTTTTGTACATTATCAGTTGTTCCCTTCTCTTTCCCTTTTTCCCCTCTTTTGCACCAGTTCATTATGCCTTTCTTTGTTACCTGTTTGACCCACCTCTCACTAATTCTCTTGTTATTCATATCTTCCTCATACCCTCTATCACTGTTTTGTTCCAGATCCTGTTTGATGTTGCCTGCCTCATTATCTTAATCCCTCTTGGCTTGAGGTCTTTCTTTGGCCTTACACCAACTTCCCTTTGTGTCTGCCTACTCCTTTTCTTTCATCCCCTTCATTTTAAGGCCCTATCTCACCAACGGAGACGTCGCCGCGACAGTCTCCAACTTATCAGTCGCTGCAGTCGCGGAGACGTCTCGGAGACAAAAATGGCTTGCGCTCTCACCGAGGAGACGTCTCGATGGAACGTTTGAAAGATCATACACCTGACTTGGAGCAGGAGGAGGGATATCAGCACGCGTTCAGTCACGTGGTTTCTGAAGTGGGTCAAACAGTGTGAAGAAGTGTCGCGGAGACGTCTCCGCAATGTATTATAATTTTTTTGGTCTCCAGCAGGTCTTCGCGATGTCTCTGAAACGTCTCTGAGACATCGCGGAGACATCGCGGTGACGTCTCAGCAGTCGCGGATATCATTAGTCTCCGAGACGTCGCAGCAACTGATGGAGACTTCTCGGAGACGTCGCGGAGACTAGAAACAGTCTCCAAAAATATTAAACATGTTTAATCTTCTTGCGACTCCTCGGAGACTCTGTAATTTTCATGAGACGTCTCAGAGATGTCGCGGAGACGTCTCTGCAACTAGCAAAATTTGTAGTCGCGAACTAGTCGCGAACTAGTTTCAAGCCCAGTGAGATACCCCCTTAACCTGATTGGTCATCTCTTCTCACTAATGCCCCTTTTGTCTCCTTGTTCCAGTGTTGCTGTTGAATGTCTGTGGTCTATATTATGGTTGTTCCACCTTATATGTTA
The DNA here is from genome assembly GCF_018143015.1 of Lytechinus variegatus. Lineage (NCBI taxonomy): Eukaryota > Metazoa > Echinodermata > Echinoidea > Temnopleuroida > Toxopneustidae > Lytechinus > Lytechinus variegatus. The sequence goes on along the minus strand of NC_054750.1, from coordinate 20,699,636 downwards.
AGGGGTATCTCACTGGGCTTGAAACTAGTTCGCGACTAGTTTGCGACTACAAATTTTGCTAGTTGCAGAGACGTCTCCGCGACATCTCTGAGACGTCTCATGAAAATTACAGAGTCTCCGAGGAGTCGCAAGAAGATTAAACATGTTTAATATTTTTGGAGACTGTTTAGTCTCCGCGACGTCTCCGCGAGAAGTCTCCATCAGTTGCTGCGACGTCTCGGAGACTAATGATATCCGCGACTGCTGAGACGTCGCCGCGATGTCTCAGAGACGTCTCAGAGACATCGCGAAGACCTGCTGGAGACCAAAAAAAAATTATAATACATTGCGGAGACGTCTCCGCGACACTTCTTCACACTGTTTGACCCACTTCAGAAACCACGTGACTGAACGCGTGCTGATATCCCTCCTCCTGCTCCAAGTCAGGTGTATGATCTTTCAAACGTTCCATCGAGACGTCTCCTTGGTGAGAGCGAGAGCCATTTTTGTCTCCGAGACGTCTCCGCGACTGCAGCGACTGATAAGTTGGAGACTGTCGCGGCGACGTCTCCGTTGGTGAGATAGGGCCTTTTGTCATTTTGCCTCCGAAGAAGATTCTGCTAGGATCGAAAGCTAAGGGACCTTTTGACTCTTATTTACTCCATTGGCTCTTTTTTTAGATAAGCAGTTTACAAGCAGCTTCTTTTTGCCAAAATATAATTGTGACACTATATTTGTATACAGCAATTATGGATTTATCACTAAGATATGAGCATGGGTAAAAATTGAATGTGTCACAACTTTCCTGCTTTTACTTCCAATTTCAATAAAATCTTCATAATTATGTTTTTTTGCTTGGAACACGAGAGAGTCTATGTCGTAGAGACAACGATCGGTTATAAATGCGATTACCTAGTAGTTTGAGCCACTTAACATACACCTATTATCAATTATGTATATAGTTTTCTTTGTAAAAGATTATGTTAATTTCATTAATCAATATGTAAACATATCCTTTTTGGATTTGTGTAAAGTAAAGATATGATATAAGGGTGCCATTTTCAACTTCTCACCCTGCAGAAAATACACATAGACATAACCAAACATATTACCTCCTAACAATTAATTTTCAAGTGTAAATTTTGAAAACCTGATAGTAGATCGAAATTACTTGGCAATTAAAGCTCATGCAATGGCAGAATGATGAAAACAAATGCATCCTCCTATTACAAACCAACTATATTAACCAAGCACCACTTCTTAAAAGAAAACAATGTGGTTATTTCATGAAGCATTATAACCTAATCCAATGATCTCATCTTAAGGTCAAGTCCACCTCAGAAAAATGTTGATTTGAATCAATAGAGAAAAATCAGACAAGTACAATGCTGAAAATTTCATTAAAATCGAATGTAAAATAGGAAAGTTATGACATTTCAAAGTTTTGCTTATTTTTAACAAAATAGTTATATGAACGAGCCAGTTACATCCAAATGAGAGTCGATGATGTCACTCACTCACTATTTCTTTTGTGTTTTATTGTATGAATTATACAATATTTCAATTTTTACGAATTTGACAATTAGGACCTCGTTGCCTGAAGCACAAAATGTTAAAATAATGGAATTCCACGTGTTCAGGGAAGAATGAAACTTCATTTCACATTACAATGACAACAAAGTAAAGATATTTCATATAATAAAATAGACGAAATAGTGAGTGATATCATCAGTTCCTCATTTGCATACCGATTGAGATATGCATATGACTGTTTGTGAAATGAAGCGAAACGTTAAATGCCATAACTTTCTTATTTTACATCCGATTTAATTTTCAGAGTTATGCTTGTTGAATTTCTCTCTTTATATTCAAATCAAGTTTTTGTTGGGATGGACTTGTCCTTTAAGATGAGATCATTGGATTAGGTATAATGCTTCATGAAATAACCACATTGTTTTTTTTTAAGAAGTGGTTCTTGGTTAATATAGTTAGTTTGTAACAGAAATATACTCTAGATGATGCTTATCATTACTTCCCCGATCGTCCCCTTACTCTTCAATATAATACTTTAAATGAAACTCAACACAAATTGAACAATGTGACAATGTGTTCCAATGTCAACACTTGAACATTGGCACTAAAGCGGGTACGTACTTGGAAAATATCTTTTTGATTCTTTGATGAGAAAAGACTTAATGTCTTGTGCGGAGCAGAAATCACAAAAGACACCAATCAAAACGATAAGAGTATCATATCCTATCCTTATATGTCACACATGTCTTTGGTTACCATCTTGATCCTAAAAAGGGTTAGATTTTTTTTCTCTATTGCTCTTCTCTCTTAGCATTAGCATATACAGGTGGAATATTTTTTTTCAAGTAGTGATTTTTATTCACAAAGAACGAAAAAATTATTGAAAGAAAGAAAAAAGAAAGAATAAATAAATAGATAAGAAAAAAAATAAATAGAAATAAAAAAATAGACAGATGAGAGGTCTGTCACCATGTTGTTACACAGAAAATAAAGTGACAGCCTCTGTTCCCCGTAAAAAACACAATGGTGCCACATTGGTCTAGGTTTTTGAACATGTACATGCGCCTCCCGGTGAGCCTCCAGCTAAGTGCACTTTCTGCTATCCTTTTCTTTTTAGATCATTATCTGTTTTATTTTGATTTGTAGTGGGAGATCACACACACACAAAAGATTAAAAAGTACAATACCAGTCACACAGACAAAACCGATCCTGGACCGACCAACGCTATTATATTTCATAATTAGGGTGTTGTGGCTCAGTGGATAAGTCTCCGGACTATGAACCACAAGGTCCGGGTTCAAATCCCACCGCAGCACTAGCATCCTTTGGCAAGGCGTTTATCTACATTTGCCACTCTCTACCCAGGTGTAGTAAATGGGTACCCGGTAGGAAGAAATTCCTTGAATGCTCGATGCGCCCGATCAGGGTAGCCGTGCTAAAGCCGGGGTAATAGTATGCAGCGCTTAGAAACATTTGTATTAAGCGCTATATAAAAGTTGCATATTATCATTATTTCCAAAAACATACATCAGTCGGTTTGGAGTCGGTTTCGTTGGTGTGACTGCATCACACATAGGACGATGTCAGACTGTACCTCTTGTGCAATCGATCCCCATGAATCCCGCTGCACAGGTGCATCCGTAGGGATCTGGGAGGCAGAAGAGTTTTCCCTGACACGCTAGACTGTGGTCATCTCCTGAGGTGTCACAGGAAAAACTGCCATTTTGTCCAAACCGGTTGCTCCCCAGGACTGCAGTGAAAGTGGCGATGATAAATAGACAAAATGTCATAAACATGTTATGCCATATGGAGTGTAAAATCAACTTTTCTCACGAATAGTATAGGTGAAGCAAAGCAAATATTAAGCAAATATATTTCCTCCACTCGCAATGAGGAATCCATGAATAACCTTGAACTACAGTGCGTATCAAAAAAAATTTACACTTCGAAAAAATCCTGTAAAATCATGTTTGTTATACTTTGAAGATTTTTCCACATTATATCATTGGTACAGATCCATTGAAGCAAATTACGATATAACTGTCACAGAATATTTCCGCTTGATGAGCACCACTTACTTCTGAAAAATTAGTGAAAAATAATTTGCGCAGAACTTTGAAATAGTTATGCGAATAAAAGTAGACCATAATCATGAAGAACACATGGAATTTGGTTAGTAAAATTGATTTTAAGATAATTCCAACCTTTTTAACTTGTTTCCTTGCCCAAAACACTTCAGAGTGCACTGTGTTCCACCCCACTCACCCACACAACGAGGCCATCGTGATGATATGTGCTGTACACTGAGCTGTGATTTACATTAAATGGCTTAGCCTTGATTTTCATTTTGTTAATCATTGTCAAGCTTGGAAAAAGTGTGGAGAAACAAGCATTATAAATTGAAATATAAAATGTAAACCCACTTTAAATGATAAAGACATAGTGAAAAAATGCTGGAGATGTCTGATATAAACTTTTTTTCAGATTCAGATATGTCCTCAGATCCAGCTGGCACAAAAAGGGTGAAGGTTGTGCTTACTAACTCTTGAAATTTCAATTTGGGTGGCAAAATTGTTACAAGATGCTTGAATGTTTCTGTTTTATTTCAGTTGACTAAACTTACAAGGGAAATGTATGAGAAATGCTGTGCAGGATCAGTTTGTTTTCGCCCTTTCCCCTTGACACAGTGTGAAAACGAGCATTTTTGCGCAAACAGATTTATGCGAGCTTTACAAAAACGGAAAGTGCTCACTCAAGTGTAACATTCTGTCAAAACTTTTACTTTCATTGGAGAGATGAGACCCAAATCCACGATTGTATGTGAAAAAATTACGCACATGTTGTATATTTTTTAATTCCCAGAGCTTTTTCAAAGTGTAAACTTTTTTTTTGATACGCACTGTATAATCGTTTTCCTCATTTTTTTTCTTCTCTTCTCCCTCCTTTCTCTTTTTTTCTTCCTTCCCCCTTTTCCTTATTTTTTGGGCGCCGCCCATAGGGGGGGAGCCCCTATATGGCCTCCTGGATCTGCCTTTGCAATTGAATATGGTTAGCCCCGAGGTATAGTGTATATGCTCATATTACATGGATATGTTGGGAAGTTGAGGGAAGGGTTTTCATTTACATGATCCTGAGAATGTGGGCACACTTATTTCTCGGTTCAATTTAGGAAAGCTTACCTTGATCGCATTTTGTCCCGCTAAAACCAGGAGGACATACACACTCCCCCGAGTCTACATCACACCTGCCTCCGTTAAGACACTCAGGACAATCTCGTTCACAGTCAGGTCCCCAATGGTAAGCTGGACATCCTGTGTAAAGTAACACCTATTATTATTTACAATGCAGGGGAACGTGTACAATCTATACCAACATTGTGTCACTTAGATACTGTAAGGTGAGTACCAACTTGTATTTTTCAACTTTTATATCTCATGCTTATCACTATTATTCATTAAACAAAGTCTAAGCGATTAAAAATTTACCCTGTTTTCAATTCTAAACTACGCTAAAGAATGGGTTGTAGTGGGAAGTGCTGAGTCTTTTGCGGAATAGATCTAAACACCTCTTGAACAAAACTAAAGTTAGGAATTTCATTTTTGAAATTTGGATGGGTTTTATTGGGAAATGTCGAGTTGATTGCGATAAAAAGCACAAAATGAAACAAGAATAATGCAGAATTTCACCCCCCCAAAAAAAAAAGGAGTTTCGCTGGGGGGGGGGTAAGGGAGTATCAATAAACCCAATCCTCGGTCCGTCTCCCGGTATATGAAAAAACGGTGTTTAATTGGAAGAAAATCCTCTTGGGTGTGTTTGAAGTGTGTTGATTTGTAATTTAGAAAAAAAATCAACTGATCCAAAATTGATTTGTTACATCCTTGGTACATATGAATGTGAAGAAACACATAAATTTAGAATAGGCCTACCGAAGGACGAGGAAATTGCTTTTAGAAAAGGAAAAACTAAGCTGAAGCACTTTGTTGCATGACAGGTTTTTTTTCCTTACGGTAATACCTGGGGGGGGCACTTCCATTCACGAGTGGATACCATGCGCGACCAAGGGGTCTCAAAAAGCACCCTAAACACATAATTTCTATATTCTGAAAATGCACCCCTTAACAAGTATTAGCGTGTGAAACCCTACCCTTAACAAATATTGGAAACAAAACGATACTCTTGGCAAATATTCCCTGAAATGAACCCCTAAACAAGTACAGGAATAATTTATTTTACGGGTCTTTCGGTTGTCGGCTTTACCTTATTTGGTTTAGTACGACCCCACCTTCTACACCTCGCGCAAATTGTACTAAACACAAAGTGTTGGAGCAAAAAGGACATCCTTTATAAAACATTTTAATTTGTTTTATCATCCCCCGCAAATTCGACCCTAAACACGTAATTTTCCTAACGAAATAGATACCCTTTTTTCATTATCTTTGTGTTTTTGACACCCTTATCACGTTACGTACGTAACGTGCCCTATATCTTGATAAAGACATCCTTTGTACGTGTTTTTTGGTCGCGCATGGTATCCAGTCGTCCATGTACGTGCCCCCCCCCCCCCCCCCCCCGGAGGTAATAACAACAAAGCACACTAGGTCTAATATTAACAAGTTATTTATCTGTTTCTAAACATTTTCTCTTTTCAACGTAATAACAAAAGATAAATTGCTATTTTCTAAATTGCTTTAGGTTCATAATGTAGGGGAGCTAAAGGTGCTCCGGGAGAAGAAATGCTCTTCATTGTCAAGATGCAGCATGAATATAAAGTGTCAACTTACTGATGATATGAAGGAGCTGTATTGCTTGTTGATCTGCATCCCATCTGTGTGACTGTATAAAACATTTATATATTCCAGCCTTCTCCATCTGTATATTTTCCAAAGTGAGATTCTGCTTTCCTTTAGAGCCAGATATTGAATCCCCATTAAACCGCCACTTGAGTGTGTCAGTCTTCATATCTGTTTTGAAAGGGATTGTCACAGTTTCTCCGAGATGGGCAGTCAAAGTTGTTTGTTCGGGGGCGATTGTAGCTGTAAAGAAACAGATTTTTTCTAAAACATTGGAAATCACATAATATGATATTCAGTTTAATATGAGTCAATGTTTTAAAGGTGAGCTCTTACTTAGGAAATAAATTATCAATATTTTGAAAGAGAATTGTTGCAACTGAATTTACCCTTTTTATCCTATATATTCATTGAGAGAGTCAAACATTGAACTGATTACCAATCAATTTTATCAGGGTCTAAATATTTTAAAATGAGAGATAATATTAACCCTAAATAGACTGGGCTATTTCGACGCCTAAAAAGACTGGGGGGGGGGCTGATTCAGCCCCCCCCCCCTTTGATCTCGGCCGTTGATCGCCCGATCGCGACGAAAATTGGCACACGCGTTACCCATGGCATTATCTACAAAACTATAACATCAAATTCGGCAAAAAATCTCATGTCTCATTGATTATGCTAATTTATGCATAAAATCATAAGTTTGCTCTAATTAATAAAATAATGCCCCTGAAATGTTAATTTTTGTTTCACATACTCTAGATAGGCATCTGATCAAATTGATTTAAAAAAAAATTCAAAATCAAATTTATTTTCTTATGTATTCTATTGTTTTCTAAATTTCTTATGTATTTCTTTGTTTTTCAACTTTTTGTTTTTTATTGTTTTTTCAATGGAAATTGTCGGGAACTTTATTTTGACCATAAACAAGATAAAATTATCCGATTTTAAGCAGTAAAAGGAAAAATAATGAAACATTTATGAATTTTGGCTAAGAACACTATTTGCATTGGATTTGTACACAAATTCACGTTTTTGAGTAATTTTGGGTCTGCATGCACTTACGAAATGTTGCGTAATTTTGGAACCGCGTACCTGGGGGTCACAATTTTGGTCTCAAAAGTTGCGCGAGACTTGAAAGTAAAAAGTCAGGGAGCAACGCGGTCAAAAAATTTCGCGCAGCGGATTTATCACGAAAAAAATCTCGAGGGGGGGCTGAATCAGCCCCCCCCCCGTCTTTTTAGGGTTAAAAGGCAAGACAAAACTTATCAACAAAATAAAAAAAATCTCATGCATCTAGAACCTTTAACATTGGTCTACCTTAAGGCTTTAAAAAATGCAATCTAGACAACCCATGGTTGAAGAGAATGATCATTCACTTTACGTAGCATAGAACTTAAAGGGTAGTTTACCTATTCTGTGGCTTATAATTAGGACCTACTAGATATGCTGCCAAACCAAACACACGATTCTATTAGTATTACATCAGGGACCTGAGATAGCAAACGTTAATTCTGCATCATTTTCTATTATGTCTTAACCATGTTAACGTCAATTACCAATATATCTTTTATTCGCTGTTCTGTTAGCAGTGCAGATTTAATGATAGATTTTTCTTAGCCTTCTTTATCTCCAGAAAATATGAATTACAAGCCACCGGATTTTATTGATATAACGACAACCATACGCGTATTCGGGGGGGGGGGGGGGTAAACCAAAAGCTGCGGTCTCTGTTATGTTGGTTGTTCCGCTGAACTTTGTTGCCTCTACTCACCAATTACAGAGACCGAAGTTTTAACTTGATCTGTACAGGGACTCAATGGCCAAGAGGGAGTTGCGCGAAAGCCGAAGTTAAGTCACTTTTTTTAATCCCCGTTTCGGTGCATTTCAGGTCAAAACGGAATAATAGTCCTGCTATAGTAATAAGGTGCAGTAGATCTACCTGGTACGCAAAAAGTGGGCACCAAAAACAAAGGGGAGAAAAAGGAGGGAAAGAAGAAAGAGAAAGAGAAAATTGGGGAAAGACAGAGAAGAAAAAAAGGAAAAGAGGCAGCCCGGGGAAGCGGTCGCCGAGTTAACGTTCAAATTAAGGGAGGGCACTGAATTAATGTTCGATGGGGGGAGGGCGCCGAATTGATGTTCAACCTATGGGCGCCGAATTGATGTTAGACATACGGGGCGCCGAATTGATGTTCGACATGAGGGGCGCCGAATTAATGTTCAACTGGGGGGGGGGCGCCAAATTAATGTTCAACCTATGGCGCGCGAATTGATGTTCGACATAGGGGGCGCCGAATTGATGTTCGACATGGGGGCGCTGAATTAATGTTCAACTGGGAGGAGTGCGCCGCGCGAATTGTTCGACAAGGGGGAGGGGCTAATTTATGTTCGACATACACTCTAAAAAATTAAGTGCTAATTCAGCTCTTAAAGAGCGTGTATATTGACTGCTGATTTTTCTCGTTCAAATTTGAACTAGACGAATCAGCACTCCGAAGTGCAGTCAATGATGTTAGACATACGGGGCGCCGAGTGTTAAGAGTGAACGGGGGAGCCTAATTTATGTTTTACATAGGGGTGAACTGCCGAATTGTTCTTCACCCTAGGGGGGCGAAATGATGTTCTACTTAGGCCAGGGGCTCCGAATTGGAGTTTGATATAGGGGCACCAAAGTTATTTTCGACCTAAAGAGGCGCCGAATTGATGTTCGAGCTAGCGAAGGGGCGCCGAATTAAAGTTCGACGTAGGGGCTCCGAATCGGACGTTCTGCCTAGGGGGCCGAATTGATGATCGACATTGGGAACACCAATTTGATGTTTGTCCTGAGGCGCCAAATTCATTTTCAACCTATAGGGAGGGGGCATCAAATTCATATCCGACCTTTGGGGAGCCAATTTGGTGTTTGACCAGGGGACGCCAAATTCATGTTTCACACGAGTTTGGAGCTCGCGCTTGAATCAAATGCATCGTTAGATGCCCATCCTGTTCTTGATTACCAAAAGTACTTACAGACTTTCCATATTTCAGGTCAGAATATCTTTTTTTAGCTCGCGCTTCGTACTTGCATATAATGATTTGTTAGATAACCACCTGTTCATGATTACCAATTAGTGCTTGGAAGACAGAAAAATTAGGTAAGAATATCAAAAATTTTCATCTAGCCCTTCGCGCTCGCATCAATTGACAGTTAGACGACGATCCTGGTAATGGTTAGAAAAGTGTCCAACTTTGGTCAAAATATCAGAAATTACCAGCTCGCGCTTCGCGCTCCAATAAAATACTGAGATAGATACCCATCCTGTTCTTGAATACTAAAAGTGCTTTGAGACTTTCCAATTTTTTGTTCAGAATATAAAAAAATTTCAGCTCTCGCTTCGGGCTCGAATCGATTTTTTCGATGTATCCATCAAGTTCACGGTTACAGATAGCGCTTAGAATGTCCGATCGGGAAACATACAGATTGAAATATTTTTCCAGCGCCTGATGTAAAAGTACCACATTAGCAATATGTCAGTTTCCATGGATATGGCCACAATTTGACAATGAATGCTCCCCATCTTGCATTTCTAATCAAGAGACTTTTTATCGTTTAAAACCACAAAGGGCACACTAAGATTGAATATAACGTCACATATATGCATGTATGTTCTCGATATAACAAAGTACCTTATTAGTGACAGAGGCATCATTCTAACAAAAATTACGGGGAAGTAGAATTATTCTTACCATTATGCATGAGGACAATAGTTGAACTATTGTGCGTTTCTCCTTCATACTCGACGCCTATACGGAATGCACCCAATGCAGCGATACCCTGTGATTGTTGGAAATCAAACCTTACAACATGAGCTTCATTTGACGTGTTGTATTCCGGGCGACCTGCGGTATCTGCAGTCTTGATGATACGTTCAAATGCAATAGAGTCTCTTAGAGTAGCATCTTCTTGTCCAAGGTAGATGCTGATATACTGATCATCAGTGTTAAACGGATCCAAAAGAGGGTGGTTGGTAACCAAAGTCATGTCTATATTGACAGCTAAAACACAAAAGAAACAATATAGGAATTAAACGAAAACTAGTAAATAATTTGTCCAATATCAAAACACCATCTTAAAAGTGATGAGGGAGATATCGCCTTTGAAACTGCCCTTGGTAAATGAACGCAATATCGTAGGTTGAGTCTACTTAACAGTTTTGCTAGATAGGCCTATATACCAGGGAAAATTAGATAATTAAAACTAATTTGAATGCCTTGAGGTATCGCATTTAAATTTGCATAAACTTATCATGTATACTCACAGAGATATCAGAGAGATTTTACGTAATTATAGTAAAAGCGAAGAATTATGTTTGGAGAACTTCTCGGAACTTTAATCATATATGCGAGTTTCATCATTATTACAATTATGTGATGTCATACACGTATAATGTAAAATCCTCGCAAAATAAACCAAAGATATTTCCCTGCATTCAATATATTTCAGACACAAGATTTCTTTCACCATGAAGCGAACAAAATGCTAATTGAAAATAACAATTTACATACTTTTTTTTTATCACAGGACATAATGCTGGAAAGTGATGTCACAAAATCAAAACTGAAAAGGAAAATTATAACTCCTCATAATTCTCTGTCCCTAACATTAAAGGGAAATGAAACATTTGGAACAAGTAGGCTAGTATCGAAACAGAAAATTCGAAGAATAAGAACAAAGAAAGTTTGAGAAAAATCGGAAAAATAATGAGAAAGTTATGAGCATTTGAATATTGCAATCACTATTGCTATGGAGATCCTCCCATTGGCAATGCGACAAGGATGTGTGATGTCACATGTGAACAACTTTCCCTTTGATGGACTATAAAATACCCTCAAAAATTTCACTTTTTACTTTTTCGTATGATACAAACTCTTTATCCATGACGTATTATTTAAAAATCTGTATTACATGCCCTCCTATAGAAAGAACACATGATCTACTGATAGATGTGATAAAAGAGGCAGTTTAAGTGAAATATATACTCAAGTAATAGGGAGAGTTGTTCCAAGTGACACCACACATCCTTGTCGCATTGCCAATGGGAGGATCTCCATAGCATTAGTGATCGCAATATTCAAATGCTAATAACTTTCGCATTATTTATCCGTAGTATCTCAAACTTTTGTTGATCTGTTTCTTTGATTATTCTGTTTTCACACAAGCTATCTTGTCCCAAAGGTTTCATTCTCCTTTAAATATTATATAGAACAACGCCGTCTGCGTCCTGGCATGCGCTCCCCTGGTATAACGGTGTCGCTCTTCATGTACCCATCACGCAATTTAAGGGATATGGAGACCGTGCCTTTTCATCGATTGCTCCGAACCCCCTCCCCTTCTTTGCTTCGTGAAATTGACAGCATAGATCTCTTCAATTGTGCCCCAAAACTCACTTATTTCAGCAAATGTGTAGTAATTAACTTAATGGATGAACCTGCGCCTATGAATGTTTTTTGACAGAAATATTGGGGCAATATAAATGCTGTGGATCATCACCTTCATCATTTCAATTATATTTTTTTTTCAAACATTTATTTAGAAATAATCATATTTCTCTCATATAAGGGCCTACAATTTATTTCCCTTATATAGGCCCTACTAGTAAATACATATTAACCTGAAACCATGTTATAATAGACAGTGGATCAGTACTGTCGGAAAAATATATTTTCGTATCTATCATTCGTCCCATTCCTATCAGCTATAAACATGACAAATGATGCCATAAGTGGTGATTGTTTGTCTAAAGAAGATTATTGAAAATTCGATCAAACACTTCTTAACCCGGCCAGTTTCCTTCCTTTATTAAAGTCGGTTTCCTGCCCACCTTAGCAACTTGTCCGGTTGCCATGTCATTACATGTAACTATGCGTGCCCATCTTTAACCGTAATGTCGGATATATGTAAATCAAGCTTGTGCAAGTGCCATTCTCTTAAATGTCATAATTATGTGCGTGATTGTTTCATAGTACTTGAAGGAAAATGAAGTTTGCCTTTATTCGTTTGCGCCCAATATTTCCTTCTTCAATTTCACTAAGATCGGCTCGTGGACCAATTTCGACCAAGAAATTGTACAAAATTTAGGGATGTGTACTCTCTTTCTCCTCGTAAGTTGTGTGGTACACAATCTATCAGATTGATATTTTCACCATGGCCAAAAATAATAGGTTTGCCATTCACTAACTCATCAATATCTGACAGCAAGACGTTATTCATTAGATTTCACTTTCATAATTCTTTGGCTTTTTAAACATATATTGTAACAGTTTTGAATTTGAATAGCAGGCCTTCAAGCAATACTGGCCTAGCTTGGCATTCAAAAATTCTTGAATCGTGTATGCCAAGTCTTTCCCATAATGAAATCTCATTTGCATTCCACAATTTTGGGCAGATAATTGTTCCAAGGTAACTATTAAGATTCTAATGATTTTAATGAAATTCTCATTCTTGTTTGATATTTCTCTTCTTTATATAGATGTACTTTTTGTGGGGGTGTATACTTGACGTTTAATGCTCTTTACGACAGTTGTTAATTGTTTGATATTGTCTTAGTTATTGGTTCCCTATCTGTGCTGGGTTTCCTCCTATCTGGTTTGTGCTTTAAAGGGGAAGTTCACTCTGACAAAAAGTCTATTTCCAAAATAGCATAAAACAAAACAAAAATTGCCAAAGGTTTCAGGAAAATCCATCAAAGAGTAATAAAGTTATTAGAATTTCAATTTTGTGATTTTTCAAGTCATATGCGAGCCGCATTTCTACATATCATATACATATTTTGTTTTCTCAGAAATTCGAAAGTGTTTTTTTTTTTATTTTTTCTTCAGTATATCAATAGACAAATCTTTTCACACACGTTCCTAAAAGAAAATATTAAAAAATTTATCACGAACAATAAAAAAATTAAGTGTATGAATTTTATATTACGTAACAAATGGGGCAGCTGCTCGTATATGACGTCACAAATTAAAAAATGAAAATTCTATTAACATTCTTGGTCTTTATTAGATTTTCACCAAACCTTTACCAATGTTTTTATCATTTTCTGCTATTTTCTCAATAAACTTGTCTTTAGGATGAACTAATTCAAATCATGACCGATGGGACTGTACCGTGAAGTATGTTTGAGGAAATAAATCTAAGATCACTATGTAGATCAGGAAATTGTGTATTGAGTGAATTGTCTACGTCTTGGTGTTTCTTCCGTTTTGGGGTGTGAGGATCCAATATGTGAGTTTATATGCATATTTTATCCGAATAAATTGTTTCTCGTAATGTTAGGAAATTATTTTTGAAAAGAATATGAAACTCGTGTACTTCTGTCAACTGGAACGAAACAGTACTCAGAGATCATTTTGAAAAAAATAAGAGAGAATTATTTATTTTTTTATTAATTTGTTTTTATTTTATATCAACTCAATTTAGAAATTTCGAGAGGTTTTGAAGTCTCTATTTTTCTATTTCAGTCATAATGGAAACAGCTAAGAGATGGAAGAGAAGGGGCACATTGATCTGTTTATCACACACAGAAACATCCCCCACGCACGCACGGGTGTGCTTTTTGCTTTTAACCCCCCCCCCCACACACACACGCGCGCGCTTGCCATATCCGTTACCCCTGTACTCCTTTTATACACCCAATCATGCATATACATGAAGATCCCTCACATAGCACTCCTCCCCCCCCCCCCCACCACACACATAAACGCGGGCACACCTAACACCCTCACCCTCGCACGTTTCCCATCATTAAAGAAAAGATTAACATGGAATAATAATAATAATCCGCTTTTATGTATAGCACTTAAAGGGATGGTCCGGGATAAAAATATTTATATCTTAATAAATAGAGTAGAATTCACTGAGCAAAATGCCGAAAAATTCATCAAAATCGGATAACAAATAATAAAGTTATTGAAGTTTAAAATTTAGCAATATTTTGTGAAAACAGTCGTCGTGAATATTCATTAGGTGGGCTGATGATATCACATCCCCACTTTTTGTTTTCTTATGTTATTACATATAATCATATTTTTTTCATTATTTCATACTTGTGTGAATAATGTCTCCATTATAATGAAATAAGTTGCAGCAATAAATATTTATTACACTATATCAGTTGTCAATCCATTTTTCTAGTTCTTGGAGGAAATTTTTTTAATAAACCTAATTTCATATAATAAAATACAAAAGAAAGGACGTTTCTAGGCGCTTAACAAATATATAAATTATTACCCCGGTCATCGGATCCTGGCATGCCCGCAAACAACGTATGCACTTTCTCCACTCCCTGCGGAGCATTTCAACAAGAGTTCCGAGATTCAATTGCCAGGCATCAAACGGGGACTCATTTTACACCTGGGTGGACAGTGGCAAAGTGTAGATTCGAACACACGACCCTTTGATCGGGCGTCGAGAGTCAAAACCACTACACCACGAAGCGACGCTTCCATAATATCAAGAATATCACGATCTTTGATGTGGGAGCTTATTCATCTGATCTGATGTAGGCCTTAAAGATGTCAGTAATTCCCTCTTTATTGTCTGTTGAGGTGGTGTATGATATTTTGTGAAGCCCATTTTCACTAATAATGTAAATAGCCTATTAAAAAATGAAAATTTCTTCAAAATCAATTTCCAATGCTGATATACTAATATTAGTAACTGGATTTAAACTGATTGAATCCTTACAGAAAAATGATAAAGGGCCGTGTCTTTGATTGCTATTCCATTTTTTTAAATTAAATGATAAAATCGTAATTTTCTTAAAAACGCAATATTTCGATTGTTATTTCACATCAATTCGTCACAATAAATTTTAAGTCATATACCGTTTTCATAACTTAATAGAAAGAAGGAAGCAAAAATTATCATGGTAAATTTCATAGAATTGCAGTTTTCAATTTCAAAGGTTCTTCTGTTGCACAAGATGCTTTTTACATTGACTTTGAATATTTATCTTGTTCGTTAATTCAAGCACGAAAAAACACTACACATAATGAATACATGATAATACAGGATAAAGTAGTCTTTTATAATGCGATACTTTCCTATTAGTAAATTATTTACAAGACAACTAGCAATAAATGGGGTTCTTCCTCAAGATGTTTAGATCTGATTAAGTTTTATGATATATTTGATTTTTAATAGTAGGTGAAGGGGAAAATAATGAGAGCCAAAATATATAGACGCATCCACCTTTTAATTTCACTTTTACTATAAACATCTGCATATTTGGTGTAGTTGATGTATTTTGTGGTCAACTGAAAAGATTTATTATGGAATGTACTTTAATGATTTGTGGAATATGAATACTGATATGTTTGTTTACAAATATGTACAATTGATATCAATGAAATGAACAAATTGTTTTAATTCATGAGAGTAATAAATTCTCCCCCTTTTCGTTCTAATGATTTTGTTTTAATTCCTTTTTTGAAGTTCATTAAAAAAATCCATCTGCAGTTTGGAGGTTGCGGATAAAAGTTTTGCTAAAATAAACAAACTTTAAATTCCACAAATTTTCTTAATAATTCTATATCCAATTTCAATGACAGTTTCTCCGTATGCCTATTTGATTAAGTAAAGTTCAGTTGCTTTTGGGGTTGGCTTGAGAAGAATAAAATTACATTATCTCTTTAATTTAAGATATATTTCCTATGTATCCATACCGTGCCAGAAAATTGACTATAGACCCCCTCCACTTCCTCCTTCTCATATCCTTCGATAAACTTTCGATTTAATTTTTGCCTAGAAAAACAAAGAGAAAATTCCCTCTATTTCACCATCTATTATTATGCTGGCTAAAGATGTCCCGCCTGGATGCTAAAGGTTATCGTTTGTGTCTGCATTTAACAGATGAAACTTGTTGCCAAAGCGATGGTGTAGCAAGGAATTATCAACAAGGGAAGCGCAGCCAGGGAGCGAAGCAACCGAGCGAAGCAACCGAGCGGGGGAAATATTTGGAAGGTGCTAGCCACCTCCAAATAAATGGAAGGATAATGTTCCTTCCGAAGGAACATAATCATTAGTATCAACATTTATGAAAACGGTATTTTCTGAACACTAAAATGAAATGTTAGGGCAAGGGTTGTGGAGATGAGAAAAGCAGCCATGCGTGCTTGAGGTTTATGACGGCATCCCCGGAAAATATGGCAACGTTTGTAGAGACCAAGCGAGAAAAGTGATTATTTCAGCCAATCGAACTAACCGTGTTTCTTTGATAAAGTTGTACATAACGTTTCAGAATCAGCATTGAAAAACACTCAATAAAGCGGTGGACTGAAGTGGATGTTTGTTTTTTGTATGAATGTAGCATTTTGAACTTATAACACGTTATACAGTCAGGGTACGTGGATCCAGCTTCCGCCAATAAGGGGGGGGGGGCAAAAAAAATTTCACCCATTTTTTCCCCGATCGGCCGCTCAAAATTTATTTTTGTTTATTTCTTTGAAGGGGTAGCCCTAACTAAGCTAGTCCTAACAGTCACTTCTTACAAAACAACATAATTTAAATGTGTAATTATCTCAGAAGCCCTACTTAAATAACATTTTTGGAAATTTTATTAATTTTCCCCTGAAAATTCAACATTCTGGGCAATGTTTGTGATCATGAAAAGATGCGTATAACATTCCGACCTAGAATGTCCATTTTCTAGGTCGGAATGTTATAGGCATCTTGTTCATGATCACAAACATTGCCCAGAATCATGAACGGACAGCTTTATATAAATAAACAATTGATGCGAGCGCGAAGCGCGTATAAAATAATGCTATTTCAGACCTAAAAACGGGACACTCTGTTCCTGTTTTAAAAATCAGGAAAAAGGATGGATAATTTGGTACCTTCCTTCATTAATGATACGAAAAATAAAAATTCTGATCTGAAACAGGATAATTTAAGTACGTTTTAAATAAAGAACAAGCTGCGTATCTCAATAAACATGCGTACGCGTGTTTTAGAGTTAGCAAGAATCTGAGCATTCTGAATACATTTCTTATCATGAAAATAAAAATGCCAGCGCGAAGCGTGAGCTGAAAATGTTTATATTCACATCATAAAACGGACATTTTACAAAACACTTAAAAAACCCTGAATTTGAAAATCAAACCAAATAATGAAAGCTCAATATTAAAAACCTAATATTTCAAGCTCCGTATCAGCCTATTGAGCAAGATATGTACTTCATCGAACAGGCAATGCGAGCGCGAAGCGCGAGCTAAAAGTAAAGGTAATTAATACGTCAGTCACATTTCCCCTGTTGCGGCCGTGCGGCGTGTCGAAAACAGCCATTAACATTTTTCGTACCAGCTACATATAGGTGGTTTGAATAAAATTAATGAAATGGCTGTTTTCGAGTCGCCATGCGGTCGCCATAAGGGAAATGAGACTGATGTATAAATGTACCTAAATATTTCGAACCTTCACGAATGAAAGTGAAATGCCCAGGTCCTTCCCAGAGGTTGCATTTCGATATCATATTTACAAAGGGTTCTGAATTTCGTCAACATTTTTTTTCTAACCATGTTTGTACCGAGTTATCAAGTTCGATTTTATATTTTGTTGTTATTGTGAAGTTTATATGAAATTGATATTTTGCAATAAATCCCTGGTAAAGCATAGTTTCAGTTTCACGTTGTTGTCCAGAATGTAAATACATATCGTATTCAATTTTACCACAGATGAATATCATTTTGTTAAATGATTTTTAAGTTTCACATACCGATACAAATTTAGCCTCAGTTGAAGTTCACTTTGTTGAAATGATTTTTAGGTTTTACCTCTTCGTGCAGGGTAAGGGAGAGACACTACATATAAGTTGACTACATGGATTATGTTATACTTGGTAATATTTTTCTTTCATATTTTCATTTGTTCGCTCTCCACCATAACTCCGTAGCTACCTACATTTGGGGGCCACGACGGGAATAAAAAATGTGGATCGATTACCCTCATCATGCTCATAAATAGTTTTAATACAATTGTATTTCATATCTATTTGTTTGTAAACACAGCGTATTCTAGATGCAATTTTCTGAAAGACACGTTCTGAAAGCTACAATAGCTTCTGTAAAATAAACAAGTTTTCGAATAAAATCAACTTCTTTGAGTTTCAGGTCCAGAAATCTGATATATTTGATATTGTATTTTGTCTAATTCATTTGTTGATTCTACTGTTTGTTTGTTTTTCGTGAATTTAGACTGTGTCGTTCGAAAAGAGAAAAATAAAATAAAATAAAACTGAAACTATTTTACTGAAGAAAAAAAACACTCTCGAAAAACAAGAATAGCACAGGAACAAAATATAGTGATACTGCATGGTGTACGTGCAGTCGTGCACCGATTAAAATATAACCCGATTATTCTTTTATATCGCGGGGATGGGTCTTGGGAAGGCTTGGAAATCAGCTTAACTGACGCTATTAATAATAAGCAAACATAAATACCGATAGGAATTTTAGACTAAACTTACAAAAATATGACGAAAGCCAAATGCTGGTATTTAGATTTACAATAAAGAAAACTAAGAAATTGACTAGGAATGATAATTATGTCTACCCTTCATATAGATATCCAAATAATGGTACGAGACACATGTGCAAGTCAAATGCGATTTTTCAAAAATTTCCATGAGCTGTTGCAACAATTAAATAGAGGCGTTAACCCGAGGGGGGGGCCACTTACATTGACGAGTGGATACCATGCGCGACCAAAAAAAACACGTAAAAAGGATGTCTTTTTCGCGATAGGGCACGTTACATACGTAACGTGATATTTTTAGGACCTATATTTGTGGAAATAAAAAAATGGCACAAAGTGTATTGTAGCATATAGGTAGGGACATGACATATAATTCATTACACAGTGACTTAATATAAACTTTTTTTCAAATATGTTCCATTATATCCACGGAAAGATTGCATTCGATTAGATCCGATACACTGCCGCAGAGTAGACCCTATCGGCTGTCATCTACTTTCAATCGCCGCATGAGATTAGGATAATTACGAGTGTTTCGAACAGTCCTAATTTTCCTTTAAACCTTGAAAATCTTTTTGATATTCCATTCACAAAATTTGTTTTCTTTTTGTTATGAATGTTTTACACATTTTTTAAATCTGCAATTAGCATTCCCCATCGACACTTGTATAATGCCGCCGTTTGAGTAGAACACATTCATTTCCAATAAGTAAATGTGAAGAAATATATGACAAGCACGACTAGTTGTATCAGCCACTTCCAGCTGACTACCAATCTAGATAGTAATTTTTACTGGATCATCTTTAGAGAACATAAATGTGTCAATATAAGGCGAGACAATGTTGGTTTATCTTAATGGTAGGCCTATTAAAAGGGATGGTCCAGGCTGGAAATATTTATATTTCAAAAATTAGAGTGAATTTCACAGAGCAAAATCTTAAAATTTATATAACTGTTTTCACAAAATATTGATAAATTTTAACATTCAATAACTTCGTTATTTGTTATTCGATTTTGATGAAGCTTTCAGCATTTTGCTCTGTGAAGTTTACTTTATTTATTAGGATATAAATATTCTCTGCCCGAAACATCCCTTTAATCACCCTAAATTTTCAATAGGTAAACACATTTCAGGTGTCGGGTTTGAAATGACTGTTGTAACATCAATATATATCAGCCATCTGTGGGGCTTTCATCAATATTTTCCGTCCGACAAGTTGTCAGATCTGACATTTTTGCTTGATTTTGATTGGTTGGGAAGTACAGTTCTCATGGACACTGCAGACTCCATCGGAAAAAAAAACTGCCGACACGTTCTTTCATAAAATTCTCCCTAGATTTATCATCGAACTAGAAATCAGCCTGTTTCACCAGCAGGGAATTTTTTAAACTCGTGCCTACTTTCAATGAGCATTTTGGTTTGTAATAGTAATAATAATCCGTTTTTATATAGCGCTTAATACATCGGAACGACGTGTCTAAGCGCTTTACAGATATTTTAATACCCATCGGATTCAAGTAGTCATTCCCGCACATGATGTGTGCACATCAACCACTCCCTGGGGAGTATTCCAGCCAGTCGCCGGTGAGGCGCACGCAGTACTGGACAAGCTGCAATGACTTTTACATCCTACCGGGTACCCATTTAGCACCTGGGTCGAGAGTGGCAAACTGTGGATTAACGCCAAAGGAAGCCAGGCCGTGGTGGGATTCGAACATACGACCCTCTGTTTAAAGGCGAGAGTCAGAACCACTACACCACGGCTCCAGGGTTTGTGTTACATTTCTTTTGCATAATGGCAAAAAAATATTTTGTTTCAATTGTATTTGATATCATGAGCACACTCTTCCTACTGTATTTCGGTGGTATGGGTTTTGCAACCCAAAGGCATATATAATGACAATGATATCATTATAGCAATTGTTGCTCCATCGGAAATACCTTAGGAAGAACAATGAGGTTACGGTTTACTGCGATCTTTTTAATACCCTGAACGAGAAATAACGAGCAAGGCAATACAGAACATAGTCATCTCGAATATTTATACTACGTTTGGCAAAGAGGGAGTGGAATATTTATTTCTCTTAATAAAGGGGCCATTTAAAGTTGCAAAAATTTATAAAATATTGTCCGATACATTTCTATACCCTTGCATTTCTACTGACAGTGATAATAGCTTGTACTTTCAAAATAGAAATATATAAAAACATATCTCTAAATCACGTAGGTCTCCTACTAAAAACCAAAATTTTGAGCTTACCACGTTTACTATCAAAACTAAAATTAATTATCTAGGCATATATTTTACCGCAATACAAACAAACTTTAGGAATTACATGTTGTCACGCAAAATGTTCGCGCGCAATCAAGCTCACTGAATTTTTCACATCGAAGAATATTATTTCAATCCAAGAATTGTACATATTGATGCGGGATAACTTATGAAAGATAATTCATAAAATGAATACTTACCATTGATTGTAGTCACCAGGTAGAAACATAGAAGCATGAGCCCGGAAAGGGACTTTTTCGAACACAGAAAGGACGCCATAACAAGTAGATGAACACCCTATAACACTCGTGTCTCAAAGTGATTAGCTGAGCTGTTCGCTCCAGTTAACTTGAACTTGACGTTGATATTACACTCGACATATTTAAGGGAATCTTTATTAATATTATTACTTGGACAGGCACATACAAGACGCGTCTTAACCGAATTGTCAGCTTCAAAAGATACAAAGGAAACTTGCAAATGTACATACACCTCTTTAAAAGCGCTTATTCTTCCATGAGTATTGTGCTAATAGTGTCCAGCATTTCCATTGTCTTATCGTCTTAAGATGAAACTTTTGGTTTCAAGTCTTTATATTTCCGAAATTCAAGATAATAACGGCATCGATGCGTTACAAGTATTAATCTCGGGATGCGCAAATGAAACAATGGTGACAACCAATCTATTTTGGGGGCGCGGACCCCAAAGTCTTTCACCTAAGGGAATTAACTTCAAGACGCTTAAATCCCCGATGACAAGTCGACCTCCCCAAGAGTTCCAAAGTAAGCTGATCGAAGTTATAATTCGTTTCACGAAATCTGAACAAGGTTATCTGACAATGAATGAAATCAAACTTTCGTTGTCAAGAAACTACGCTCTAGAGTATTCGTTCGGACAAATTCACAGATTCCACAAGAGCGGCTACAAGAACACTAGTAAAGACTCGAAACTCAAAGTATGCAATTTCCTCATTGTTTCGAAACTTTTGTTCAGATTTTATTTCCTCGTTACAATTCCGCCTATTATGAGCACAATATTATTTTAAACGTCCATGGCAATTTCACAAACCCTTCAAAGCGGTTCCTGCATGGGACCACTAGTGTTTTCACGGTGTTGGTATAGCACAACCGGAAATATACCCCAATAGACTATAGGTGATCGGCGCTTGATTAAAACGGGAAAGTCCGCGAGTACAGGAAACGGATTTTTTGAAGACGGAAGCTGAACATTCTAGTACCAGGTATACAGGCTATCGTATGTGAACAACTTTCTTTTTCATGTGCTTCCACTGACATTTATCCCTAGATAGCCTTACTCTAATACGCCTCGTTCATGAGTCTCTTTCTTTTCACATCTCATCCGAAAGCCGGTTCCCAGTTGTTAACAGTTCTATACTGTGTCTACTGTCTTGCCATATGTCGCAGTCCTTAAATTTACCAAATAACCTCGTACTGTCGATAGTTTCCCTCTCCTTTCTCTCTGCACAGTTCGCCCCAGAGTATCTCTTCTCTAGCAAATCTTTACAACCGACAGTTTCATGAAAGTTGTCAGCACTGACAAGTTATCTTTATCCGACGATTACCTTACTACTGTACCGGTGCTTCTTGGCAAATCACAACCAAGGGAACTTGCCAGATCTGACAACCTGTCAGACGAAATGATACGCTCCCCTATCCCTGTGTTTGCCTTCCATGAGCAATACCAGTAAAGATGTACTCTCTATCTTTCTTTCTTCAGTTTGCCTTAGTCTCTCATCTTCACCATATTTCAAGAGTACTTACTGCTGAAAAAAAGTGTCACACATTTTGCTCACACAGTGTGCTATGTGAAGATATGATTCATAATGTCAAAATGCTCAGAGTAAAGGATGCTCACACTCTGGAAAGCTCTACAATGTGAGCATTCAGTCTGTTCCAGCGAAAGACTCTGGATATATCAGATCTACGATGCTAATTTTGTGTAATTAACAGTTTTAACAGGGTAGGGATGAATTCTTTTTCTTGTGTTCCACACTGTGTTTTTACTGTGTATTTCCTCCATAGTCTCTCTCTCTTTATCACGTAATATGGTACTATCCACAGTCTCTCCATCCTCATAGTGCTCTCTCCCACATGTCACTCCAATGGTTTCTCTCCACTAAATCTTTACCACACTAATATACTATGTTGTCCACAGTCACTCGTTTTACCAAGTAAATGTTCTTTCCTTCCCTAGTTCACCCCAGATATGATTCATTATGTCAAAATGCTCAGAGTAAAGGATGCTCACACTCTGGAAAGCTCTACAATGTGAGCATTCAGTGTGTTCCCACGAAAGACTCTGGATATATCAGATCTACGATGCTAATTTTGTGTAATTAACAGTTTTAACAGGGTAGGGATGATTTTTTTTCTTGTGTTCCACACTGTTCTTTACTGTGTATCACGTAATATGGCACTATCCACAGTCTCTCCATCCTCAAAGTGCTCTGTCCCACATGTCACTCCAATGGTTTCTCTCCACTAAATCTTTACCACACTAATATACTATGTTGTCCACAGTCACTCGTTTTACCAAGTAAATGTTCTAATGTCAAAATGCTCAGAGTAAAGGATGCTCACACTCTGGAAAGCTCTACAATTTGAGCAATCAGTGTGTTCCCGCGAAAGACTCTCTGGATATATAAGATCCACGATGCTAATTTTGTGTAATTAACAGTTTTAAACAGGGTATGGATGATTTTTTTTTCTTGTGGTCCACACTGTGTTTTTTACTGTGTATTTCCTCCATAGTCCCTCTCTTTATCACGTAATATGGTACTATCCACAGTCTCTCCATCCTCATAGTGCTCTGTCCCACATGTCACTGCAATGGTTTCTCTCCACTAAATCTTTACCACACTAATATAATATGTTGTCCAGAGTCACTCGTTTTACCAAGTAAATGTTCTTTCCTTCCCTAGTTCACCCCAGATATGATTCATTATGTCAAAATGCTCAGAGTAAAGGATGCTCACACTCTGGAAAGCTCTACAATGTGAGCATTCAGTCTGTTCCCGCGAAAGACTCTGGATATATAAGATCCACGATGCTAATTTTTGTGTAATTAACAGTTTTAACAGGGTAGGGATGATTTTTTTTTCTTGTGGTCCACACTGTGTTCTTTACTGTGTATTTCCTCCATAGTCTCTCTCTCTTTATCACGTAATATGGTACTATCCACAGTCTCTCCATCCTCATAGTGCTCTCTCCCACATGTCACTCCAATGGTTTCTCTCCACTAAATCTTTACCACACTAATATACTATGTTGTCCACAGTCACTCGTTTTACCAAGTAAATGTTCTTTCCTTTCTTCCCGAGTTCACCCATTGTTTCTCTCATCTAAACCCTCATCGCAGTGTCTGTCTTCCACACTTTCTCTATTTACCAAGTAACCTTGCACTGTTGATAGTTACTCTTCTTGTCCTGTTTATAGTCATTCTTCCTCTTCTCTTTCACAGTTCACTCTGAAGTTTCTCTCCACCAAATATTCAACACTGTTCTATACTGTGTCTTCCACAGTCCCAGTCTTTCAACAAAGTTCTACACTGTGTCTTCAATACAGGTTGTGTATCTCCACCCCTCTCTCTCTCCCTCTCTTCTCTCTCCCTCGCTCATTCTCTCTCTCTCTCTCTACCCATCAATCAACTTTCCTTTCTTTTTATCCAGTAGCAAAAAGAACTCTTTTCTGCAATGTTTCCCTCTTCCTTTCTCTCTTTTTGTTCCATATTTCAATCTACTGATATCCGACACAGTTACAAGAAAAGGTATCATATGTTTCATCAGTTTCACTTCTTTCAAAGAAGTGTCTTCCTTTTTATATGTAGCATTCAACAATATATAGGTGATCAAACTAGAGACCACATAAGTAGAGCTTTTCTTGCCTAGCACCAAATAAGACAATGTTCAAATCTATCTTGTTACAAGTATTCTATCAATAATGGCGTGTATATAGTAATCTAGCTCAGGCAGTAGTCTTTACATTAAAGTGATTGGGGATTTTGTTAGAATTCTAGAATGAACAATATTTCCAATTGTTTTTAATCTACGAATGTTGAGAGGAATAAAAAAAAGAAAGTGGTGGAATGTTGTAGAATGAGCAGTAAAAAAACTGTTACAATTGTGAAACAATCATTAAAAGAATATTCTACATAACAGTTTGAAACGCTATACAGATTGAATTATTTGAATTTGGAACTGAAGGACATACCAGAACGTAATTCACAATCCATGTCTAGATTTTACAATATATGCGCGCAAGTTGCACCCTTATTGTGACGTCACCCAATTGAGTAGTCATGAGAGATTGGTCGACCAGCGTACTCAACACCTTATACTAATCATTTTAACACTAGTTTCTTAGAACTTCACTTACATGGACATGTACAGCACTAGTGATTCAGCCTTTGTCCCTATGCTTGGGATTTATCATTCGTTAAATATTTATCAATATTTTTAATTCTCACCAATTATGATACATTGACTTGAATGTCCAAGGAAATAGTCGTCAACCCATTCGTCCCTATGACAAGGCTTCACTGTTTATTAGAATGTTTCTCATATTTTTCAATTCTCACTTGTGGATCGTGATTACTTGACTTGTATTGTCGAAGGAAAATGTGGTCAACCAACAAGCCTATCATGCAAAGTGAACTTTGATGGCATATTATCATAGAACATGTTTTTATGTTGTGTATTTGGCCCTGCACTCCTGCAATTAACTCTGTAGAATAACTCCTCATCAAAATACACATTATATGATTTAGGCAGGAAAAGAATGTGGCTGGATAGAAGGGATTTCCAAGACACTTCTTGAAGCAAGAGATGAATCTCCATCTTTCTGATCAAACAGTGCATCCCGAAATCTAGTAAATCAATGATGTACTCCTTATCCAATAACCAGCAAATCAATTTGTGCAAAGTTTGATTTCAGCCTAACAGACATTGTACAGTAGGTTTGTAACAAATAAATGATGTGTATTTTTAACTCTTACAGACATATGAGAAAATGATGATAAAAATCAGGTTAGATAATCAACCACCATGATGAATTCCCCTGTAGACATGAATCACAATGAAATTCACATTCCTTATATTTTTCTTTCAACATATTTCACATCTTGTTTTAGCAAACAGTTGAGCCCTCTTTTAATACACAATATTAAAGAAGCTTTGGTGCAATTGGTGGGAATATGAGTAAATGCCCAGGGAGCACTGCTTTTACAAAGTGGACACTTTGCTCATAGTACCGGTGCATACAAATGCATGTAAACAAGAATTGTAATCATGACAGTGCAATGTACACACACAACACAAACACTGAAATGGGTATCAAACTAGCCAACGTCTGCGAAACTGTACCTAGTTTTTAACCCCTAAAACATGAAAAGGGTATATATTTTTCTGTATCATGAAAAAGAAAATAGTTGAAACATTCTTTAGGGTAGGGAAATTATAGAATACAGAATACATGTAAGGGTACTCTCAGATCGAAGGA
This sequence comes from Lytechinus variegatus, assembly GCF_018143015.1. Taxonomy (NCBI): domain Eukaryota; kingdom Metazoa; phylum Echinodermata; class Echinoidea; order Temnopleuroida; family Toxopneustidae; genus Lytechinus; species Lytechinus variegatus. The sequence goes on along the minus strand of NC_054750.1, from coordinate 20,673,033 downwards.
TAATCGCTTACTTGTTTTGGGTCCATTTTTAAACTTTGTGTATGTGCATTGTGTCACCTGATAATGACAGTGCGCTTACATATTAATTGATGGAATATAAAAAGTTAACCATAAAATTATAGTAAGCACAAGTGACCAGCAAAGTAACAAATTCTTTTCACTAAAAGGGTATCTAAAAAAAAAGTTTTGTCTATCAAAAAGTGTTAATTGATATCAATTGTGTAATGTATAAAAGGCCTGCAAGTAAGATGACTGCAGAACAGGAAGGGTTACAATAAATACACAAAAATGTATAAAACAAATCTTAAATGAATCAGCCAAAGTGGTGTTTATTGAAAACTTCAGCAAAGCACTGATTTTGATGGTTCATTTCCTTGTCAGCAAGGGATTCATGAGTGAGAATGATTCTTCAATATCAGGTGACAAACAACCATAAATGTTCTATTTTGGATGTTGTTGATACAATTTTATTTTCTAGATTTCAAAGACGATATTCTTTTCACTTATATCACTGAGTACCATCAGTACAAGAAATTTCTGATTATCTCCTACCTTTGGTTTCAGTCCCATGGACTGTTTCTGTTCTTTTTATCAACGAATTGGAAGATCCTCCTTACTGCCGTCCAGTCATCTTCAAGTCTCATCACTGTGAACTCAGTAGTCGAATTCATCATCATCACTGGCCAAGCCTGCACCTTGATCATCAAGAGATGTAAGGTCAGAGTTGCTTAACTCTGGTGATGATTCCTGTCTCCTTTGCTGTGAGGTCTCCTGAGACTGTTTCCAGAGATGTCATCATTGTTGCCTGTGTTCCTAGATTCTCCATAATCCCATTCTCCACCACCTTCACCAGCCCAATCATTATCGATGCTGTTATAATCTTCACCGGCCGAGCCTGCACCAAGATCATCACGTTCTGAAACTCTGATGACAGATTCCCAGATATCACCTCTGCAGTGAGTGAGGTAGCCAGAGAAAGTTTCCAGATCTGCCACCAGTATTTGGAGACATTTGTGGACCTTCCGCAGTTCTATTCTCCTCCATCCCCACCAGCCCCATCCATTTTAAACCCTGCCAACACAATCAAGACTGGCCAATTCAGATCATTGAGTCCAGTAACTCTGGTGACAATTTCCCAGATGTTTCCTCTGCTGTGAGTGAGGCCACCAATTACTGTTTCAAGACCTGCCATCATTGTTGCCCATGTTTCTGGACCCTTCATAATTCCATTCTCCACCACCCCCGCCAAGCCCCATCATTATCAACCCTTTCATCATATTCAGCATCAGTCAAGCCTACACCTTGATCACTGAGTTCAGTAACTCTGGTGATGATTTCCTTGATGTCTTCTCTGCTGCGAGTGAGGTCTCCAGTGGCTGTTCCCAGACCTACCATCATTGTTCCTGGACCCTCTCTGTGGCGTTCCTCCACCAGCCCCACCAGCTCCGTCATTATCAAACCAGTCATTATCATCCTCCTCGTCATCATCTCCATACCGCCTTTCATTCCTCATGCTGCCATGTACAAATCCCTGATCGTCGTCATCATCCTCATATGTATCTCTGGACTGCATGACAAGGATGTCAACAATGGCCCTCATGACCCGGCCTTCATGGCTTGACTGACTCCAGTTTGTGGGTCCAGGGTTCGTGATCTTCTGCTCCATGACTCTGTCAAGCTCCTCACGTAATTTCTGTCATGCCACAGGGGTAAGAACATACCGAAAATCCATAAGCTATGAGTTACATCATCACATGGGGTTTTTTGCCAATGTAATGGTTATGGCAATGGTAATGGTTGGGGTAATGGATAGTAGTAACAGAAATGGTTCTTTCTCCTTTAATGTCCATTATTTACAAGCACAAGATAATTTCAGATATTGCACAGAACTTTGCACATTTAAAATAGCACTGACAATGAAAATGATAAAGCCAGTGTAAAAATTAACGATAATGGTAATAGCAGTTAGTGGTAAGGTATTAATGTAATGGCAATGCAATGACAAAGGCAATCATGGTAATGGAAATGACAATAGCAATAGGAATGCATGGTAATGTCAACAGTAAAGGTGATGGCAATTGCAATCAATTGTAATGGCTATGGCAATGGTAATACTACTGGTAATAAGGGTAATGGAAGAATTGATGATTGATATTGGTGATACAATAGGAAAGGTAGTGACAATGGCAAAGGTAATGAAAATGTCAACGGTAATGACAACAGTAATGGAATGGCTAAATCAATGGTAATTAAAAAGGTAATTACAAAGGTAAAGATAATGTTAATAGTAATAACAATTATAATGGTAAAGGTAATGCTAACAAAAACAATAATGGCAATGGGAAAGGTGACGGAAATCTCAATGGTAATAGAAAGGGTACTGGCAAAGGTAATTTGTAATGGCAATAAAAAATGTTGATGCCTATTGCAATGGTAATGGTAATATAGTGATACAAATTTCCTGACCATAACAACTAGATGTCATAGAGATAAACCTTGTTGGGAGTTCAAGCTTCTTAGGTTTTTGTCTAGCAGGTACATGAGAAATCATCCCACAAAAAATAAGTTTGTTACAAATATTTTAATTCTGTACATTGTTGCCATGATAACAAGAATTTTCTTGAAAACTGAGGAAGAACCTTTAATCGCTGAAAAGGTAAACTGTCAAGAATCTTAAAACAGTATTCCTCTGACTTACAATGACAAGATTTGCCGTTTCTTGAGAGCAATGGAACTTGATGTGGTCATCAACAAATACTGTTTCATGTCCCAGGTCATCGTCCCAAGAGATTTTGCCACCGCAGAAGATCAAGGGATAAGGCTCAACCATTGTTGTGTCATGAAGAAAGACCTGTGTAGAAAATTATAATAATAAAGCAATATTGACTGGCCTCGGGGCGATACGACATATATTGCCCAAACTAGATTTATATCGCCCGAGTCGCTGACGAGGGTGATATCAATTTAGTGAGGGCGATATATGTCCTTTCGCCCCCAGGCCAGTCAATATTACTATTATTAACCAAATCAGGCATCTAGAGCAAAAATCATTATTAATCTAGATATTTTAAATTTTTAGAATGAGAATCTTAGTTTATCGTGTTGAGCAGACTGGGCCTCTGAACTTTACCATTGTGACGTAATTGAAATTATGCGTCCCTTGCCTGGGGACGCAGTATCCAGCGTTGTCTTAACTTGATTACCATTATGACGTATGACCACTGCGCGGTTCAAGGACGCGTGCAAAACGCGTAGAATACCCGGATATTAGCGCTGCTTTTTACTGCCCGCTACATTTCCACGCATTTTCTCATTGACTTGCCTGAGCGGGCAATAAATTGGGCCCGTGGATAAACAATTGGAATTTTATTGACTGGCAATTTGATCCCAGTCTTAAGCAGGCAACAATGTTTCAAAGTTGCCCTGCTCACATGTCTGATACGGTTAATAATAGACTATACCAATGCAATGTTGTTCAATGCTAACAATGATCAGGGCCCCGTCTTACAAATCCATCAGTATCATATTTTTTTTTTTTTATACAGGAAATTTGCAAAATGTCCTTTGTAAACAAAGGTGAGCACACCAAATTGTCAAGAAATCAATGAATTTACGGATATATATCTAGAAATTTTGGACAAACATGCATTTCATATGTAGACTTTGCTGGCTTTACATAGATACGATTGATCGGATCAATTGCAACTCTAAAAATCATGTGCAACTTGACTGTCAACCAATCAACAGCGCGCATTTGGGACTTGCGATTGATTTTTGACTTGCGTTTAAGCGCAACTCTTTCTGCAACGGACCCCAGATCTCAGACATGAAAGTGTTTGATTGCCATAAAAGTTTGCACAGACATTATGACAGTTGTAAATGGAGCCGCCATGTATTTTTTAAAAATAAAACTGCCCTGTTATCATTATATTGAATCATACAAAGAAGATACATATATTTCTATTTATATTTTCAATTCCCTCATGTCAGTTTTCATGGTGAGGTAAATAGTACCAGCAGGAAGTATTTCCTCAAAAAGCTTTGCGCACCTGAAAAGGTAGCCTAGCTTAGCCGGGTAATAATAAGTTTTCGGAACTGAAGTGGCTACCCTGGTAAATGTACAGTTATTATTATCATTTTTATTATTATCCCAAATGTTTTGCAAAGACTTGTCTCTTTTTTTTAGCAAAAAATTTTGTTATGACAGCTGCAAAACAGGATGAAATTCAAAGTTCAGGTTATGTATTTCCACATTTTCAACTTCATTTCACATGGAGTTCCCAGCTCCTTACAATATGCTACAAAATACTAGGTGCTTAATTCTTAGTCATACTGAAACTAGAGCTCTGCGATAATCTCAAAACTAAACAATGACCTCCTTGACTTCATCTTGGGTGCATAGTGGAGTTAAAGGTCACCTTGAACTATACCCCTTCAAAGCAGACAGTATTGAAACGGCCAATTCAACAAGATTTGCCTTAAACATGGTCCTTGCATTCATTCTCTTTATGTAATTTGTATTAACTTTCCATTCATAGGTTATACAAAATGATCATGAACTTCAACTTTGATCTTTTCTGTAACTTCCTAATTTAGCAATCAATAGACATTAAGAAATAGGGCCCTGTTACACCAAGCTTAGCAATCAACCGCTAATTTGAAAGCACAGTTTTGATTGGTTCCTAGTCAGTCTACTGAGAAAAAAATCGCATGCAACAATGATTCTGATAGGCCTTTACATTTAATGATTAATTGTTAACCTTTGCGTTACGGGGCCAAAATGAGCATTTCAATTACCGTTTTGTCAGTGATTTTCACTGACTAATTCGCTCTCAGCCAATCAGATGGAGGGATCTTCAGTAGCTTATAACATCCATCAGTACAAATCTTTTCATGAAACACTCCCCCACGACTTACATTTGTAGATTTAATCTTGACATGATAGAGCAACCATTTACTGCTAAAGGTTGTTTCCTGGGCGTTGACCGACTTTGGGTGGATTTGAACCCGTCCATCCTCCTGGGTGCTTAGTTTAGGTGGTCTGTAAAGACAAAATTAAATAGGCAGTGTGATGATGTTTCTAAATGATTTATGTACATGGAGTCTTGCCATGACTTAACAAGTAAATATGCATATTACATCAAGTTATGGTCGACCTAATTGTCATAATTTGACTTTTAGGACCAAATGTAAATATCCAGATGCTACTAGGACACCATGTCCATTCAACAGCAGTATACACTGTTGTGCTTGATAGCTTCATAAAAAAATGAGTCCCATTGGCCCAAAAAGTTCCATTAAAACGTGTTATCTTAAAATAAATGTAAAGCCTACAAATAATAAATACATAGTATAATAAGGACTTAGTTATGCTGAAGTGTCACAATTTGTGCCTCAACTTCATGGAAAGACCCACATGTGTATGTACTCACACAATAAGTAACATAATAAATCACCACAACGTGATCTGACAAAAGGCCTGAAAAGTAACATTTATCTGTAAAAGTATATTTAGTAAAACTTTTATCTTTCCTGCTATAGACTTGATATTTTTTATTGTTTATCTTGTCCATAAATTGTAAATTACATGGTATGTTATTGAGAGTCAATGTCACAAATTCAATATTCTTTATGTATTTCCTTTTTAATATATGAAGCATTTCCAAATAATTAGGCTTGATTTCAAAGAATAATAATATGCAACTTTCATATAGTACTTAATACAATGCTTCCACGTGCTGCATACCATTACCCAGGCTTTAGCATGACACTCTTGTTGAGCACTCAATCATTCAGGGAATTTCTTCATACCAGGTACCAATTTACTACACCTGGGTGAAGAGTGGCAAAAGCAGATAATAGAAGACTCCATAAACCACAATCATTTTAGGTGACATTACACTTTTGGTTGGCAATTGCACCGAACAAAAGAGCTGCAGCGTGGCTGAATGCATAAGTGAGAGTTATCGATCAAAACACAAGAACATTAGAATTTGATGCGCTCAAGGGAGTGTTTCATGAAGCATCTTGTCAGTAACTTTGACTTAATAATTTGTTCTGAGCCAATCAGATGCAAGGATTTCAGTAGCTTATAACAGTGGTCAGTTGCAATCACTCTCAATTTGTTTCATGAAATGCTCTAATGGTGCACTAAGCTAGACTCACCTCCGCCGAGCTGGATTTCGAGAAGGTCCAGATTTGTCTATGTGAGCAACCTTTGGGTATAGACCGGCACACAGCACTGCCTTCACGAGCTGTTCGTTCTCTGCACAACAAAACACAAGTTTGAATGGCTGTATTCCATCTTTTATGAAAGACATCTAAGGCTGTTCCATGATAAGGTCACATGTTAGAGGGTGGGGTAATAATATCCAAGTCCTTTCGAAGCGCATAGAGACATTATTCATAAAATTTGTGATATGCCCTACACAAGAACTGTTTATTATTATTATTATTATTATAATTATTAGAGGGATAAGCAAGTTTCTTTCTTTCTTGTTTGTTTATCGTAAACAACAATTGACAGGAAGGTCGAGAATGCAATGGACTTTGACCTTTTTTTGCTAGTAAAAATGGAAAATAGTAATCCACTTGTTGCCCCCCCCCCCTCACTGATCAATCCTGAATCTGCCACTGGATGTCACATTGTCACAACTATCTCCAAGTGATATTGGAGGAGCCATTCCAATCAGAATATAATCCTAAAATGTTAATAAAACATCTTGAAAAACACATTTTCATTGAACACTTGTCCAATAGACTACAAATAATCACTACATAACTATAAATACATATACATGTACCGGTGGGTTTTTCTTACAGCTGTTCGTAAAAATACACACAAGTTACGCATGACTGGAAAATGTTGTTTTGTGCTAAGTCAGCTACGAATTGATTATTATCTAGCATGAAAAAAGGCCATCAGTCATTGGTAAGATGATTTATTAATCAAAAACATACTTATGAAACATCCATCTGCTTCAACAACCTCCTGGATAGAAGGAATACCCGTCTACAAAGACCACAAAATTGGTTTTCCTAAACAATAACCCCATAGATAGATAGAACCTGTTCATAAAAACCAAAATTGTTTCCCAATACATGAAGATAATAATAATATATGTGATTTGTAATGCACCAAATGCACTCGGCAGAGTTCACCTTGGGCACTCTGCCATGTGTTTTTGGAGCAGTGAAAGAAAGAAAGAGAATATAATAATAATAGATTCAGGAACAATTAAGAGTAGGAAGCATCAAAAGACGTCTTAAGGTCAATGGAAGTGCACTCATGGATTACCAGGGGAAGATCAGTCCAGAGAAAAGGGCCAGCATGAGCAAAAGCCCGAACCCCCCCCCCCATGTCCTAACGGATTTGGGAATAACTAGGGAACCAGACTTGGATGAATGCAGGGACCTGACAGGAGTGTATTTGATGATTTGATCAATATTGTACTGTGGAGCAGAGCCGTTAATTGCATGGAATACAAGGAGGATTTTGATGATGTGATTGTTGACCTTTAACCAGATTTCAGAATGGGTGTGATGTGAGCATGCATGCATCACAGGAACCTGTTGATGGAGACCAATTGTCTATAAAGACCCCTTATCTCCCTCAGCTGGTCTTTATGCAAAGGTTTCTCTGACTAAAAATTCCCTTCAGCTTACCTGAATTTCTGTTGGCATCAATGTGTTTTGGTGATCTGTTGGAGATGAACCTCATGTGATGCAGGACATCACAGAACTGACCCTTCATCTTACTCAGCATCTGTGAGGGAGAAAATGATTGCAGGGCTTGAACAAAAATCAAGCAGAATCAGTCTCTCAAATGCTTTCAAGTCAGTTTTCAGATAGATAGACCACTGTGATATTGATACCATGTGTCCCCAAATTGAATGTGCCCATTTATATAATGCAGCTACTATAACTGCATATACTCTACTGCACTTGATACTTGGTATCATATCATTACCCCGGCTAGAGCTAAAGCATTCAAGGAATAAATCCTACTGGGTACCCATTCATTTCACCTGGGTATAGTGCAGCACAATGTGGGTAAAAACATGTCATGACTGAGATTTGAACCCATGTCCCTCTGATTAAAAGACAAGAGTCGATAATGCAACTCTTTGTAAGACGGAGGCGAAGCTGGTTCCATGCTCCACTAAGAATTCCACACCCCCATCTAATGAACTTCAACCCTTAACCCTAAATAGACTGGGCTATTTCGAAGCCTAAGAAGACTGGGGGGCTGATTCAGCCCCCCTTGTGATCTCGGCCGTTGATTGCGCGATCGCGACGATAATTGGCATGCACGTTACCCATGGCATTATCTATAAAACTATAATATCGAATTCTGGGAAAAATCTCATTGCTCATTAATTATGGTAATTTATGCGTAAGATCGTAAGTTTGCTCTAATTAACAAAATAATGCCCCTAAAATGCACATTTTTGTTTCACATACTCTTTACAGGCATCTGATTAAATTCATTTTTTTTTAAATTTCAACATCACATTTATTTTTTTTGTATTTCATTGTTTTCTAAATTTCTTATGTATTTCTCTGTTTTTCGACTTTTTGTTCTTTATTTTTATTTCAGTGGAAATTGTCAGCAACTTTATTTTGACCATAAACAAAATAAAACTAATTGATTTTAAGCAGTAAAGGAAAAATGTGATAAATTTTATGAATTTTTACTAAAAACACTAACGCGTTGGATTTGTACACAAATTCATGTTTTTGAGCAACTTTGAGTCTGCATCTGCAGGCACTTACGAAATGTTGTGTAATTTCGGCACCGCGTACCAGGGGGTCACAATTTTGGTCTCAAAAGTTGTGCGAGACTTGAAAGTAAAAAGTCGGGGAGTGACGTGGTCAGAAAATTTTTGGAAGCGGATTTATCGCGAAACATGTTGAGGGGGGCTGAATCAGCCCCCACCCCCAGTCTTCTAAGGGTTAATTAAACACTATACTCTACCTAAATCTAACCCTGAACCTAACATAAAAAGCTATTGTAAGCCTACACCTAACCCTACTTCTTAGATGAAATAACACCCAGAGATATTGTTGCAGGTCAGAGCAAATGTTGCATCACCTCCAAGCCAAAGTAAATGGGGGACTCACACTAAGGATATTGGAAGACATGAAGTTCCGCCAGCAATAAGATCCTTCCTCTCTGTTCTCCTTAGCCTCCTCCCATCCATTCATAGCATTACACAACATCAGATGATCACTACGTGTGTTGTTAGAGAGAATCCTCCGCCTCTCGTCAGCGAGGGCCTCCTTCCCCTGGTAGCAGAAAAAGGTCGTCAAAGAAAGAAATTAATGAAATCGCAAAACAGGGCAAATAGGAGAGTACAGTTGGTAGGGAGAATCGGTTGAGAATTCCACAGACCTGCATTCAAAAGCATGTCAAAGTGCTAGTGCTCAGTAAAGTGTTTTTTCTTATGTACAAGTAGTTCAATTTTAAATTGAATGTCAATTTCTCACTTTCAGATGGAACTCATGAATTGCATGAGTTTCAATCATTTGTTCCTTTGGAACACCACAATGATAAACTTTACCGGAATCTGACCACACCAAATATATTCCAGTATTCCTGCATGACAGACTCAATCCTAATCTTAATGTGTTGTGTAGATTTCAATTATTTCTTTACATTTCAACAAACAAAATGAGGTGCAAGGTGTTTTGTCATTTCAGGGCCCCGTCATACAAATAGTTGTAATTGATCCGATCAAACGCAACTATGGAAAGCCAGCTAAGCCAACATATAAAATGCTTGTTTGTTCAATACATATTCTAAATATGACACATTATCATACATCCTCCGTCGTTTTCTTAAAAATTCAGTGTGCTTTTCTTTGTTTACAAAGGACATAGTGCAAATTTCCTGTAGAAAAATTTATGACATTGATGGATTTCCATAAAGGTGAGGTTGATCGGATCAATCGTAACTAATTGTTAGACGGGGCCTAGCAGGATGTTGTTTCACAAAAGCTGTTCATAACTCATACATAGCTTTACAAATGACTGGTGTATGTTCTTGTGCTAACAGAGGAAACCTAAACTATTCCCTCACTGCTAAACATAGTGGGAATTTAATATATCCTACAGTGCGTCCCAGAAAAAACGAAACCGAGATTTAGCGATGATTTATCATAACTTAATCATAAATAAAATAGACAAATGACCTATCAATGTAAAGCTTAGAGTCTCCTCTTTCATCTGGTATTACTTAGATTATTCCTCATTCAAGCATGAGTGAGTAAAAACAATTCGAAGAGAGGACGCCAAAAACTCACTTGGCGGGGGGTATCTGAATTTCAAAAAGAAAATCACATGAATAAAAAGTTCAATATCTGCTCTTTTCTTTGATACCTCAATCACAGAAAATGTACAAGAATTAAAGAAGTTATGATCCCTCGAAATAATGGTTGTATTTCCCTAATTTCATTAAATAAACTTGTTTTCACCGGTTTCCCACAGAAGCTATCGCACGGTAACAAAAGACTTCATGCATGGCTGATCGTCAACAAAACGGAGTGTCGAGTTAGTTTGAACGCTAGCCTGTAAAACCTCTTCATTTTCTGAAATTATTGAAATTCAAGCCTTATTTCAAATAACCAGAACTTTGTCATTTCTTGACCATTTTCTGTAATTGAGGTATCAAATTAAAGAGCAGATATTGAATCTTTTCAAAATGAGGTTTTCTTTTTAAAACACAGATACGGCCCGCCAAGTGACTTTTTGGTACCCCCTTTTCAAATTGTTTTTGCTCACTCATGCGTGAATGAGAAATGATCTAAGTAATACCAGATGAAAGAGGAGATTCTAAGCTTTACATTGATAGGTCATTTGTCTATTTTATTTATGATTAAGTCATGATAAATCATCGCTAAATCTCGGTTTCGTTTTTTCTGGGACCTGTGCACTGTATATCAAAATTGACAAATGATTAACTTTTCAATAAAATGCTGGTTAACAAAAAGAATTTCAATATCTAACTATATAATATTTAGATCTAACTATATTATATTTAGATCTAGAAACAGGAGGCTCTCGCTCAACTTAAATCCATTGAAAATTGGTAATAACTTTATAAAAAGAGTTGAAAATGTTAAATTTCTTGGAGTGTTTTTAAATGAGTTCCTTTCCTGGAAACCTCATATTGATAATGTCTGTTTAAAAGTATCCAGAGGTAATGGTGTGTTATATAGATTAAAATATTTTCTACCGCAGAATATTCTTATTACCATATATAATAGTATAATATTACCTCATCTGATTTATTGTAACACTGCATGGGGACATACTTTTCCAAGTCATTTAAAACAACTAGAAATTCTCCAAAAACGAGCAATTAGAACATTATCTCATTCCCTCTATCATGAACACACTAAACCGCTATTTCACAAACTCAGGATTCTACCAGTGCAACCGCTTGTTTCATTTGGTACATTAATTTTTATGTTTAAATACCATCATAATCTATTACCCCATATATTTAAAAACTTGTTTACTTTAAATTCTGATGTACATTCTCATAACACTCGTCAGAGTCGTAAACTTCACATACCAAAGGTGCGCACTGCCACTGTTCAACATTCTTTTCATTTCAATGCAATTCATCAATGGAATGCTCTTGACATGAATATCAAGGGCAGTGCCACACTTTCTCGCTTTAAGTCCCTTTGCCGTAATAGTCTTATTGTCTGATTCTAGAGCTTAGCCTTAGTATTCACTGTATACCTACTTCATACTATACTCCTTCTTTCTCCTTCGTCATATCTCTTTCCATTTTTCTCTTCACTCTTTCCTCTCTTTTCCCTCTCTCCCTCCCAATTTACTGTTGTCTCCCTCTCCCTATACTTTCTCATCTTGCAGCGCAGGCGTGTATGAGTGTGGTGTGTGTGTGGATTATTACTTGCAGGGAGCCCTATCAACAAGCTTTTGCTTCTTCTGGGTTCCCTAACCATTTTACTTTTGTACTATGTTTTATTGTAATCATATTTGTATCTTTGAATATCTACTTTGTATTTAATTCTCTTGCTGCATTTGTATCTTTTGAACATTGTAATTTTGTTGTTTTTTAAAATGGTTAAATCAATAAATGAAATAAAATGAAATGCTTCAATTTTAGCCGATGCAAATTAAGAAAGTTGAAAATCAGTGGCCCTTATGTTACAACGACAACGATAACAACAAGGTAACAGGGCTTAGCAGACAATCACAATAAAAGTTAATGGAAGTTAACATAGCATTAAAGAGAAATGCCAGAAGTTGCAGTAAACACTGATTTCATGAGAGTCTGTAAAACAAAGCTTAATTGTCAGTATATCATCGAGGATCTAGATCTGGTAAAGTTACATAAACTGAACTTTGTGAAATCTTGAAATCTACGCTGAAAAATGTTCACACTGAAGATCACCAACACAGATAATCACACGTGGGACAGTGTATAATTATTGCTTTGAATGTCGGGCCCGACGCTTGACCCAAATCCTGTGCTTATTTGCTGATTTCTCAGCAATTACACAATTTCTTCCAGACTCCTTTGGCACATAAGTTTTATTTGTACAAACAGACACTTTGGTGGTCATTTCATTGGATTCTGTACTAACTCAATTTTGGTATTGCTACCACAACTGGCATTTACCTTTGAGTCTTTATGAAACAGGCCCCAGATAGAGAACAAGAAAATGATCCAGTCATTAATAAAGTCATTCATGCACTGAAAACACCGTCATGAAACATCTCCAAATACGAGAGTGCTTCATTTTTGGGGTTTTTTAGATGTCAATTTACTCACCAGAGGAATGTAAAATGGATCTTTCCAGCTGAGTGATGCTGCTACGGTGAGGATGGGATCTAGGCAGCAGAACATGGCACCAAACAGCAGCATCTTACCGATACGAGGCTCCACAGGAAGACGGGATAGATGGTAACCTAAAGCTGTCAGTTCCTCATTATCATCAAAGGCTCTCTATAACGAAATACAGTTGAGAAGAGGAAATATTAGAGTGTCTCAGGACACATTTGGTGAATAAGCTTACAATAGATTTTTATAGAATGGGTATCAAAATCCCTGTAATCTGATTCATCAATTGTCATGCATTGAAATTTTACTGGGCAGACGACCAATATCACAACAAAGCGCATGATATCCGTTGTAAACAAGCTATTGCGCATAAAGGTTGTTATGACGTCATTGCGCATGTACGGTCCCACTTGTTCACGTAAAATAATCATTCTGCGAAGAAGCTTCTAGGCTAACTGTAAATCAATTAAAGGATGCAAAAGGATCTGTGAGTACAAATATTTACTGTAAATAAAATGAACTCGGTCTACTCGAGTACTGTATGATCTACTGCACTGGCTGGGAGATCGGTGCATAGGTCTAGTATGCTAGCTAGACGCTGCTGTCCCAAGCAGCAGTTGTAGCCATAGACATAGGCAGTGCCTCTTATCCAGGGGTGGGCCAGGCACACATGCACATAGCTACTGGAGGTCTATAATAATTGGCATTTATATAGCGCTTTATCAATCTATGACTGTTCAAAGCGCTTTACAATTATTATTACCCGGGTCACTGGATTCATAGCATTTCAAGCAGCCTGTTAGGTGCAAACTTGCTAAACCAACCACAATGACGGTTGTTTCCTACCGGTACCCAAATAGTGAAAGTGGCAATGTGTGGATTGACGCCTTGCCAAAGGACGCTAGACCATGGTGGGATTCGAACACACAACCCTCTGATTACAAGGCGAGAGTCAGAACCGCTACACTACGGCGCTTCCACAGGTCTATGGCTGGCTAGTTGTAGTAGTAGGAGCCTACACTGCTTATTTTAGTCAATGCAAAGCTGAATCTGGCATTTGAAGTATAGTACTGGTATATGCTAGCAAACTATCAAGTAGTAAGGCATACATGTTGATGTAGTCCAGGGTCATCAAGGGTGTGCATTACATTTCATAATTTTCTTGCATCCGGTAAATTTGCCATGCATTTGTAATTACTTATGCATGGCAAATTTACCAGATGCACGGGCTAGCCATGCGTCGGTAAGTACTTACACATGGTTGTAAAAAAATTGATTGTTCGACAAATAATGCACAGGTCATTACAAAACAGCATCAACTTGTATGATATTCATATCATACACTTTCATTAACTTCATTAATGTCCCAAGAAAAATACAAAGTTCATTGGTTTACAGATTTTCAACAGCATATTACATCACATTGCAAATGAACTGAAAAGAATAGCAGAAGAAAACATGATTCCCATGACAATATTTGCAGATCTTTCCGGTTTTAGAGTGGGTGGGGGAACGATTCCCCCCTTACATTATGCCGACAACTGAAAAGCCGGACTTGGTACTATTCTTCAGAGATATATCCAAAGTAGTGATGGCTGAGCTCACAGTACCATTTGAGCCCAATATTCCAAGAGCTAGAGTGAGGAAACTAAAACGATATGCACAACTGAATGAGGACATTAGGGCAGCCAATTGTGAAACACAGTTGATTTGTTTTGAAGTTGGAAGTCGAGGTGTTATTACTAAGAAAACAAACAACAGATTAAGAAGATTTTCTGTCTTGTAAATAGTAGAGTATGTAAGAATACCATTCGTGAGATAAGCAAACTAGCTCTTGTGGGGTCTTACGTCATCTTCAACGCTAGGGCAGAGCCGCAATGGACAGATATGACTCTTTTAGATTGAGAAATCACAACATGTATAGGAAGGCTTCTTCTTTCCTTTCCACTCTTCCATCCCTCTTTCTCTAAACCCTCTTCTTATCTTTCTCTCTCTTCCTCTCTTTTTTCTCGTCTCTCTCTCTCTTTCTCTACTATTTCCCTATCTTCACCTTTCCCCTTCTCATCCATGTAGAATACTCCATGCTATTTTGTCAGCTCATCTAGTCTTCTGGATGTATAAGTAAGTAGGTGATTTTTGTAAAGAAGTAAATTATATGCCAATAATGCAATATCTCATTCACAAAACTTTGTATTGCACTCCCTTACTTCTTCTTATTCCTCTTTTTCTTCATTCTCCTTCTTCTCTGCCTTCTCCCCCTTCTTTTCGCTCGTCACACTTTTTCCTCCTCCTATTTCTCTTCATCAAGTTCAATCTTTCTATCTCCCTTCTATCCTCTCTTCATTTCAGTTGTAAGGGTGTGTGATTGATCTATTTCAATTTTCTTTTCTGTAATCACCAATGTATAATCGTTTTATGTAAATTTGATTGTGATATGTTATATATATATGTGTATATGTGTATCTGTAATTATTTTATTAGTCCTGTACTTCGTCGTAAACAAACGAGTAACCTGGACTTATTTTCATTGGTTGTAACTTCCCTTTGTTTTGAATAAAGGTGACATAAAAAAAAGTTCATGAAGGTGATTTTGAAACCATTGCTTGAACCCATGGTTTAATGCAGACTTCCTGCATAAATAAAAGTGGGCTGATGATGTCATATCCCCACTTGTACTTTTGTATGTTATTAAATGAAATTAGGTTTATTCAAAAATTTTCTACCAAGAACTAAAACCATTGGATTGACAACTGATTAAGAGCATTAGTTAATTATTATATGGTCTTGGACCTTTTTTACATTCACATACTCAATTGATTTCTATCAATCATAATTGATCCATCACCTGTAAACTTGCAACAGAAATTTGCAATTTATTTGCAAATATTTTCTTGCAACACTGCATTAGCCACACCTTTCATTGCCTATGATGAAATGTGAGGAATGTCATTGAAAAGATGCTTGCAGAATTCCTGCAGAAAAGACGTAAGTAGTTTTGACTTTTGGTAAGGCTTCTCAATGATGTTAATTTTAAAGAATCAAGAGGTGTAAATACCATTTGCTTGAGACTCTGGATTGCTAGCTGGATAGCTCTGATGTCTGGTGCTTCCATTGCTTTGCTGATGAAGGGATGAACACCCCCAAGCTTCAGGGTCTGGATTGAAGAAAAAAATTGATTAAAAAGTGTGAGATTATCTTTCCTTTATGCAAGTTATTTACCAAAACAGATGGCCATTTCATACAGCTGTTCATACGTTACCCACTACTAGTGATCCTTACTAGTACTAAAAGAGACACCCCAATTTTGCTTTGATTTTCATGATTTTCATTTTTTTCCGTAATTCAAATTAGCATTGTCCTGAAAAACGGTTCTATTTTCTATGAAATTCTGTGAATCCTGTGTTCTTCACAAATTTTGTTTTTACTCCCCAAATTCTGCCTTTACTTCCCAAATTCTGTCCTTACTTCCCAAATTCTGCCCTTACTTCCCAAATTCTGTCCTTACTTCTGTCTCTACTTTCTTTACCTTGATGTTAAGACAGAGTTCTTCAAGGGGAGTTCTCTTGATTTCAGGCAGTTGGTATTCCTCCATTTCAGATGCCTTTAGCTGGGTGTACACATGGAAGCATATCCCATCCTGTACTCTGTATCAGAAGATGAATAAAACTAGATCAGGGAAAAAATTACACAGGGGCTCTGGGCAATTTTGCCCCCAAAATTCTCAGAGACCTGGTGGGTGCTTCATTAAGCTGTTCGAAAGTTAAGAGCGACTTTACGAACAACTGGTGATCCTTTGTTTTGATAAATGGTATATTCATAAGCGATGGTTTTTTGCGCAAAAAAGGATCACCAGTCGTTCTTAAAGTTGCTCTTGACTTATGAACAGCTTTATGAAACGGCCCCCTGGAAACTCAAAAAGAAGCCATGGGAAAATCCCATTCATTACAATGTTAAAGCTTATCCAATGTTGCAGATTTAGGCAGTAAGTTGTGAAAAGTAACCCCTGAACAACAGGAATTCTCAAATGTTCAGCTACGAGTAATGACTCTGCTGCTGCCAGATCAGAAATATATTACACACTTTAAGGACAAGTCCACCCCAACAAAAACTTGATTTGAATAAAAACAGAAAAATTAAACAAGCATAACACTGAAAATTTCATCAAAATCGGATGTAAAATAAGAAAGTTATGACATCTTAAAGTTTCGCTTCATTTCACAAAACAGTTATATGCACATCTCGGTCGGTATGCAAATGAGGGAACTGATGACATCACTCACTCACTATTTCTTTTGTATTTTATCATATGAAATATTTTGATTTTCTTGTCATTGTCATGTGAAATGAAGTTTCATTCCTCCCTGAACACATGGAATTCCATTATTTCAACATTTTGTGCTTTAGGCAAGGAGGTCCTAATCATCAAATTCGTAAAAATTGAAATATTGTATAATTCAAACAATAAAAAACAAAAGAAATAGTGAGTGACATCATCGACTCTCTCATTTGGATGTAACTGGCTCGTTCATATAACTATTTTGTTAAAAATAAGCGAAACTTTGAAATGTCATAACTTTCTTATTTTACATCCGATTTTGATGAAATTTTCAGCATTGTGCTTGTATGATTTTTCTCTGTTGATTCAAATCGACATTTTTCTGAGGTGGACTTGACCTTTAACTGCTCATTGTTTTCAAATGAATGACCTTTGATCTCTGATCTCAAAACCCCAACTATAATCAGATCATCCTCATGAACTAATGCATACATGTGCCAAGTTTGAAACAGGTCCATTAAATCTAAACTTTGGCTATTGCGAAAATGCAATATTTCCATAAATACATGTACGATGATATCTTAAGATACTGAGACTTTTGATCTTGTGACGACAAAGTCTCATGAGATCATCGTCAGTTACATACATGTATGCATCAGACAAGTTTGTATTTGGTCCCTTATACAGTTCCTCATCTAACGTAAAAGCAAGAACTTTTGATCTGACATTTAATCTCATGAGCGCAAAAAATTTTCACATCATTGCCCTCGCCCCGCCCTCCTCTCTGCGTATGAATACAAGAACCACGTTTTAAGTTAATTCATAAAAGGAATCTTTCATAATCACAAGAACAAGCTTTTTCAATGAATATAACGACTTCTGTGACCTCAAACCTTGATACTAAAACACTATTCAGGTCATCACAATTTACAAAACTGAAAACATTCAAAGTTGGTGGTTTTGGAGTTGATTTTGTTGGTGTGATTATAGAAATTGACCGTTAAAGCATGCATTACCCGACACCCTCCCCGCAAAGAAAAAGAAATAAATTTTCCCTCATTTGTCACCTCCCAGCTCTTCCTCTCCTCTGATGAGCAGATGCCTTGCTGACCCATTCAGCCTTCATCGTCCTGATATTATTTGTGAAATCAAAGTTTGTCTCCTTCACGCGTCCTATGTTCACCACGTACACCACATCATCGATGGTGATGCTCGTCTCTGCAATGTTGGTTGCTATGATGATCTTACGTACTCCTTGAGGAGGACGTTCAAATACCTGCAGAAGAAGAGTCATGCAAGACACCATCAAGCCGATATGCACCATCATGGGGAGTGTCACAATGCGACTGTAAGTCTATTTAGTGTTAACCCCTAGTAACCATTCAGCTTGTATATAATAAAAGGAATTTGGGTGGTTGACTCTTGTCATAGTCCCAGAGTCAATCAACTGTATCTTTAAGTAAGTGATCAAACCCGCTGTGGTGTAAGGATTAGAATTTTACTTTGACTTCTTGACAATCTTAGGTCATGAGCATTGGGTCATTTAACTTGATATATTTAGTTAAGTTCAATGGAGCTCTAAAATTCTATAGATGTTTGTTTTTATGTATGAGAGGAAAAGATTGTTGAGAATGTTTGAGAAGGGAGTTTTGAATAGGTGAAATTAAAGCTTGGATAGTTAAGTAGTTTTAATTGGATATGTTCAGCGTGGAAGAGTAAAGCAGAGGAATATTGAGAATGTTAATGACTTTGTCTTTGTGAGAGTCATGATGGAGTGGTGTTTGAGTAAAAGCAAATCAGAAATCGTTTGATTCTCGGGAGAGGAAGACCCTTCCGCATTTGGTCTTAGCTCAGAGTGTGAGGGTGTGGTTCTCGTAGGCCATTACTTTGGGTGTATGTTGCAGGCTGTGTAGTGCAGGCACAGCGGAGTCTTAATCCCCATCGTTGGCAGGCTGGATCCAGGCAGCACAGGCCAGGTAAAGCCACCACATCTGCCCTCATCTCACCAGGCACGACTGTTCCAAAGAACTGTAAGTTCACTATTTTATTGGTATAATTAATTATTGTAATTAAAAGCAAAACTCAGTGTTTTCAAAGAAAACAGAAATTCAGTAATTATTTTGCTTATGATTAATGTTGGAGTATTGAACACTAAAGTGCAAAGAATATTAAATGCTTTGTTGTATTGTATAGTAAATCATATTTCATAAATGAAAACTTTGTGAAACCAACTAAACATGAAGTGATGATATAAAGATGAAGTAATTAAATGTTAATACAGTTTTAATTTTATTATGGAAAAATTGTTGGTTTATACGCTCAATGACAATGACGATTCCCATATATTTTAAACTGATAGTTATGTGATATATGGCTTGTGAACTGAACAAGAGTAATAGCCAGGATCTGTTTATTGATGTTGTATATGATATAGTTGATGTAAATATTCATTGAACTGAGAAGTTATACTTCTATGAGAAGAGAGATTTCCTTTTGCTATTTAGGGATAAAAGATACCGTAGTTTGTTTTTACATTATTTTCCGTAAGTAGCTCAGTGAATTCAAGCTAGTATATCTTAACTGACTTGTGAACATTTATAGTGTTATTACTGGACCTTGTCTATTAGGAGATGGTTATTTATTTACTCTCTTTAGGGACGAGCTGGGCTCGTACTTCATCCTTGAACTCAGAGTTCGTGACTTGTGATTCATCGTAGCAATCTTGTGGCTCTCAGCCCCCATCATTTCGTCCGCGAATCTGGACTGGCTTTTCGTCGAGAGTTCGCTCGCTTTACTTCGCGTCGTCGAAGCCACCGCAGCTCGCTCTTAGACGACTATATTCATCGGACCAACGATAGTCATTGACGATGTCGAAGGGGTCCTTATTCTGAACTATATAAATTATAACCAGATTAGATATACTACGGTCCAGTGTAGGTATTCATCCAAGTATAAACCCTCTTTTGATGAAACTTAATTGGTGGAATTAATAACCAAAAATATTGTCACGTTTGGATGCCGAATTATTAGGCCTTGATTAAATATAAATAAATCACTCTCATTAGATACATATTGCAACATATTCAGTATAGGTTAATTCATGCTGATGTTAACTGCTGAATACAGTTTGATGTTATGTTGATATGCATGTGATTCATGATTTAATTCTGATTATTCAATTTCTTTAACTATATGTACATTTATAGAGCTGGTCGCTCTGAATTAAATTTATGTTACATATAGATATTGAATGATTGTGTGATTATTGCAAGTGGTAACTACTTTCGTTTCAAGCAGAACCAAATCTATTACCAGACTGGGAATTTCAGTCCCAAGATCTGACAGGGAGCCCCAAAGTATCTGCATGATTACCTTCTTAAAGGAAAAAGAAAGTAATTGCAGCAAACAATCATTTCATGAGAAAGCTTTTAAAATTCGAGGTTAATTACCACCATATTATCATAAATCTAGATCTGGTACATTGAAAGCAACTCATCTTTGAGAAATCATTAACTATTAGCTGAAAACAGATGATTCTGATAACTAACACAAAAAGGAATGTGTGGCGCAGTGTATTAATATTGCTAGGAAAAAACATTTTATGGAATGCCATGCTTATTTTGCTTTTTTTTCAGACCCAACTGGCACATATTTTTTATTTATACATACAAACACTTTGGTGGTCATTTTATTGGATTCTGTTTATACTAATTTTGAGATCGTTACCACAACTGGTATTTATCTTTAACCAGTATTTATTGGCCTGCTTGCAAACATTAAACATGTATGAACCAGATCAATGCACAGTGGGGATAATTTTGTATTAATAAGGCCAAATCTTGGGCCATCATGGACTGATTAAAGGTATTGTTTAACTTTGTGAGCAGCCGATTTAAAAAATTATCAAACCAAGATGAAACATGTGTACAAGTGCATGTATTAGAACTAATAAACCCTGAAAACAACCATTATTGAGAATGAAAAGCTAAAACTACAAGGCAAACCCTGATTGTGTAAATAGGCGTCTTATAGACACCTGAATAGTACACATAAGTGTATGGGATGAAATCAAGATGGTGTTTCCGGTCACTTTATATTTCAAGTTTTGAAGCACTAAATAATCATTTTCGAACGCAATTTTTTCTGGGCTTCGTTTTTGGAACATATCACAGACACAGGTGACAAGTGTGACCTTCTAGCTCAGATTTTTTAAAAGTCAAACCAATGTTAACCAATCACTTTAATCTAGAATGCAATGTTGGTGGGTTTTCACCATACCTAACATAAATATTTAAGTTGAAATGCAAGAAGGAAAATTTAAGGTCATACTTTGGTACTCTAAAATGGAAATGATTGCACAATACAGTTTTTGGATACACTTTTATAGTCATGTCAGTAAGGGAGTTTGTTACCTAGCTCTTTCTTGAATGTGTTCCTCCTTTCTTGTTATCTTTCCTTTTTTCTCTCTCCCTTTATTTCTTTCTTTTCTTTTTTCCCTTTTTTTCCTTCTGTCTCTATGCTATCTATTGTTCTGTATTATTTCTTAGACACCAAGTTTTGTTTACCCTGCCATTGTGGATTTTCTGACTTTGTTAAGTCTGTTTTGATGTATTGTCAATGATCTGATGTTCACTTTTATGGCTAATAAAGATGAATTATGTACAGGTACATACATGTACCTTCACACTGTAAACCCAATCAATACAACAAATGATGCACAGGTTTAAATTAGTGGTGATGCAGGCCTGTCAGGTGATTACAATGTTGTATAAAAGCATGAGGCTTCTGTTGCAACATTGTAAATATCCTTGAATGCACTTAAGCACTTCTAACACACACACACCTGTGCAATATTTGCATGATATTCTGAGCAATTTCCATTTAAATTCTTAAAATCCTTCTTTTGGTAGCACTAACCTGTTTCTGGTTGAGGGTAGGCATCATGGAATGCAGAGGAATGATGACAAACCTGTCACTTGAGAAGAGAGTTTGAGATGTTAGTTTGTCATGGAGTTTACTGATTTGATCCCATCCAGGCAGAAAGACAAGAATGGCACCGTCCTGAATAGAAATATAAGAGAAATGTTAATTAATTGAGTGGCTGAAATGATTAAAAAAAACTTTCACTTAAGAAAAGGGTTTGAGAAGTATGTTTTTCATGAAGCCTAATGATTTTATCTAAGCCTAGTAGAAATACAGATATATCCCATTCAGGAGAAAAAGATTGATAAGGTGATAATTGGGGACAATTAAAACACAGTTTGAAATAGACTTTACAATTACAATTAATATGCCAATTAATTGTAACATAACCTTATTGTAATAGGCTAAATGTGTATGAATACCAATACGAATATTCCAAATTGTTCACATACACATGAATTCTTGTAATGTGGTAGTTCTTATTCTTGCCTTGTAATCAGGGAGAAAGTGTGTTGAATCGAGTTTGGAGACTTTTTTGAATGCTCCCCAGGAAGTAAAGAAAGTGCATACACTGCTGCGGGCATGCCAGGATCTGATATGTGTAATAACATATCTGTAAAGCTCTTAGATATACTGTTGCAAAATATAGGGGCTACATGAATAATAATAATAATATCATTATTATAATTATCATCATCATTATTATTATTGTCATTATTATTATTATCATTGTCATTATTATCATCATTATTATCATCATCATTATCATTATCATTATTTTTTTTATTATTTTTATTATTATCATCATTATTATTTAATTACTATTATTATTATTATTATTCTAATTATCATTATCATTATTATTGTTATTATCATTATCATTATCACTATTATTATCATTATCATTATTATCATCATCTTCATTATTATTGAGGAATACTCACTGGTTTCTGGAGCGAGATGTATCGAAGTAGTTCAGCAGTGAGGTCGAGATCTATGACATCATGATTCATGTAAGAAAGACAATCCACCACTTGTTGGGAGTACCTAAGGGCATGCATGTATGTGTGAGAGAGTGAGAGAGAGAGAGAAGGGATGGTTCAGTGAGGAGATGGTGACAGCAAGTGAGAGTGAGAGTAAGCGAGAGCAATTTTGACTGTCCAAATATAATTGTTCAATTTGCAATTATTCTTGTCAAATTTTAACACTGTCAACTTATTTAATAAATCAAATAATGCACAGATTTGAATTTTTTATGCTAGTGGTAATGCAGGCATCTCTAGTACTTACATTGTTGTGCCAAATCATTTGATAAGTCTTGTGCTAGGTGCACCAATATACTCAAATGTACTGCATCACAATTATTACACCAACAGACAATACGATTATTACAATTTTTCTTACGTTCCCCTCATAGACTCAAGGTACTCGTTGAACTTCTTGCGATCCTGTTCTTCTTTCTCCATCTCTTCCTCCCGAGTCTTCTTTCCTTTCTTGTACTTCACCCATACCGGTTCATTGCGAGTTGTTTTTGGTCTTGGAGGTTGATACCTGGTTATTGGAAAGTCAAAGAGCAAGAATAAACAATGATAAAATAATTAAGCCAAAGGGACATTTCCATCTGAAATTATCATGAATGGCATGAATCAATTTAATTGAAATATTTTGCCAAATGACAAATTCATGGAAATTCAAAGTTTTGAACAGTTTGTATTGGATTCATACATGAAATCAAGTTTTGAATGATTTCTCTATCCAACACGCAAGAATGCTGTTACTTCAGATCCACATACTCAGATGTCACAAATTTAGTCACCAAAGGCGTGCCAGATGCTACAGAAACAAATCATGCAGCGTCACAGTGATATCTCAGTAGACTGTAGACATATCACATGGAACCAAAACATATGGGCCCACAGCAATCTAAGGGTTAAACTGAATATGACTTGATACATACCTAGTCATTTCTAGAATATCTTCAAGGTAGTATTCTGTGACACCGAATGTAAATCCAGGAATGTTGATCATAGGGGCTTTGTTAAAGTAGTCGGAGAACAATTCCGCTCTCAGAGTAGCACTCATTAATATCAATTTCAGGTCACTCCTAGATAAAAAAAAATGATAATTACAGAAAAATAATCTGAAATGGCAAAGAAGTTCCAAACTTACATGCAGCTTCATTTAGACAGATATTCTCAAATCATACAAGCTGATGATTTAAACATTCACTGATTTTTCTTTTCTGCAATTAATCATCCATCAGCCCTGAAATATATTCATCTTATGACTCTAAGCAGGGGTCAACAGAGAATAGCACCGGTGTGTTGGCTCAGTTGGTAGAGCGTCCGTCTCACAACCAGGAGGTCGGGGATTCAAACCCCGGCCGCGTCAGACCAAAAGACGTTTAAAGATGGGAGTTGCTGCTACCCTGTTTGGCATTCAACGATTAAAGGGATAGAGCCTTGTCGATCTGGCGCTGCACAGCGGCTGCCGGGCCCACAATCAATTGGGCAAAGCAAATTTTCGGATTTCGGATCAATTGGGCAAAGCAAATATTTCATTTCATGTCTATTGCGAACAATAAAATATGGATTTTCATTTTCATTTTTTCAAATAAATCTTGTCTTGTCTTTATTTTATACAGGATGAAAATTGAAATCTTCAGCATTTTTTTTTGTCTGCAATTTAACAGGATTCAAGATTCAAAACATTCTATATCAACAAATTCATGCCACAATTCCGAACATGGTAATATTGCTATTATTACATGACTTTTTTCTTTGAAGTCTTGGAGAGCTATTGACAACAAAATCAACACATATGGGATTTAGTCTTCTGAGAATTCACAACTTTCTGTAATAAAAGTCATGCAAAAAATATCGAACTCTTGTTATTTCTGCACAATGTCATGAACACTTTGGAATTAGTCATGAATTCCTCTGATTTTGTTAAAATGGGATTTGAGAATATTTCATATATAATAAAACCCAAAGATGCATCTCACAAAAATAAATGTCATCATTTATAGATTGCACTCACAAAAATAAATGTCATCATTTATAGATTGCACTCACAAAAATAAATGTCATCATTTATAGATTGCACTCACAAAAATAAATGTCATCATTTATAGATTGCACTCACAAAAATAAATGTCATCATTTATAGATTGCACTCACAAAAATAAATGTCATCATTTATAGATTGCACTCACAAAAATAAATGTCATCATTTATAGATTGCACTCACAAAAATAAATGTCATCATTTATAGATTGCACTCACAAAAATAAATGTCATCATTTATAGATTGCACTGTTAGGAGCAAGTCACTAATTGCTAAAATCAATTTTTTCAGGAGTGGGCAAAAAATAATAATAATCCTCTAATCAATTTCATGTCACATAAAAATGATTTGCACTTCAGTGAATCACCCCCTGGGGTGACCCAGATTTCTTTACCTCTTTGGTAGAAGCTCCTTGAGGATGATGAGCAGAAAATCACAAAGTAGATCTCTCTCGTGGACTTCATCCAATACAATATGACTAACACTCTTCAAATACCTGTGAAGGGAAAAGACAAATTAGGAAATAACATCAATTAGTGTCTTTAGTCATTTGTAAGAGAGCCCTTAGTGGGAGTTGAGGGGATGGAACCCCCAAGTTTTTTTGTTTTTTGTTGGGGGGGTGTAATATGAAGCTTCTTAATTGGCCCACAAACTTTTAAATTTATGTAAACCATTATAAATCATCCAATCATATGCACCCTACAAAGCTTTATACCTTGTAGCTAGTAGTCTGGAAGTTCCAGAATTTCAGACCAATGGTTAGTTTGTTCATTTAACATATTGGTTAGCATGGGTCGCTTATTGAAAACTCCTGATGTAAGTCTTTGTAAAAGTGAGGAACTAACTTGTCTCCTTCGAGCCACTTGAGAAGTATGCCTGTTGTGCAGTATAGGATACATCCCTGTGGGCGTGGGAAGGCGTTCTCAAGTCGTATCTGATACCCAACGCTGTTATCACGACCACACCTCTCAGCTCTCTCAGCTGCAACTCTCTCAGCAACCTGGAAATGGGAGAAAGATAGCGAGAAACTTTTTTCAATTCACATAGACCAGAATCAATGTCAAGATAATGTGATATTATCCTCATCGGTGCAACCCTAATGCATATTGCCCCATGTGATTTTTTTTTCCTCAAAGGGAAAGCCCGCGTCATTGTTACGAGAACTGAGCTAAACTAATTTCATATCCGATTAGTAGACATATAAAATCAATAATGAGATAACATCTGTATGGTGGCATAAAAACACGAGTCAATACAACTTTGAGTCCTTCAAAATTTTCTAACTGTCAATGCAAACAGAAAACTGCTGTCAAACCCATCTATCAAGGCCACCCAAAGGAAAGAGAAAAAGTGGTCACTGGAAAGAGGAGTTCTTTATAGACAGCTATATAAACAGCTTTCTTTACACCTAAACCTATCAAATGGAAACACTTTAGATGGACACTTAAGATAGGTATTCACTATATACAAATGGCTGCAAACACAGATTTGACTGTACAAGATGGTGATAAAACTTATTACCCCAGAGAAAGATTCAACTGTATATTAACTTACTGTAATTGCACTTATCCTTCTTGGTTGCGTGCAGATGACACGGCATGTTGACCCTTGACCTCTGTTGATGTAGTCATCCAGGATAAACTGTGGAACTTGGGTAGTTTTCCCGCACCCTGTCTCTCCACTGATAACTACAACCTGGTTGCTTCTGATGAGAGATAATAACTCCTGGAGGGGAAATAACAAAAGTTACATTCATATAGTGCTTATTACACATTATTTCTAAGTGCTTTACATTGCAATTGTTATCACCCCGGTCATTAGAATCCTGACATGCCCGCACACAATGTATGCACTTTCTCCACTCCCTGGGGAGCATTCCAACAAGAGTTCCAATACTCAATTGCTAGGCATACTACATAGGCTTTCACCTGGGTGGAGAGTGGCAAAGTGTGGATTGAAGCCTTGCCAAAGGGATTCCAACGCATGACACTTTGAACTGCTACACCACAATGCTTCCACATAATAGTTAATAATAGAAATCAAAGGAAAATAAAAACAGAGACAGGCAAATGATGGAAGTTAAGAGTTGATTTCTAACATAATCAATGTCATGAAATGAATCAACTTCTATCATTTCAGAGATGTTTGTTTACAAGGTTATGTGCAGACGCTTATGGAAAAAAAATGAATGTCAGAATCAATCAAGTAGTGCTAAAAAATGACTACCCAAGCTAGTTAAGTATCACCAATAACAACAAAATGAAATATAGTAGAGTAACAGGAAAATATATAATAATTACACTATTATAACAAGTGGAATGCCTCTGGCTGTCTCACCTCCATCACGCGATTCAATATAGCAGCAGTGCTGACTTTGAAAACTACTATATGATAATTATTCACAAAAAAATTCATATGATACAATACTACGTTCATTGACATTTGACCTTGATCATGTGACCTAAAACTTGTCAGTGATACTTGATTACCCCTATATCAACATTTTATACACTATATCTATAAACTTTGAAAGTTATGACAGCAATCTAATAATTACCTCTTTAAAATGGCGAAAGTTCAATGACCTTAAATGACGTTGACTTTAGTCATGTGACCTGAAACTTGCACAAGATGTTCAGTGATACTTGGTTACTCTTATGTCCATGTTTTATGAACTAGACCAATACACTTTAAGAGATATGATGGCAATTCAACAAATATCACCAATATGGCCAAAGTTCAATGACCTTAACTCACATTTGACCTTGGTCATGTGACCTGAAACTTGGACGCGATGTTCAAAGATACTTGATGACTCTTATGGCCAAGTTTCATAAATCAGATCCATAAACTTTAAAGTTATGATGGTAATTCAACAAATACCCCAATTTAGCCAAAGTTCATTGACCCTAAATGACCTTTGACCTTAATCATGTGACCTGAAACTTGCACAGGATGTTAAGTGGTACTTGATTAATATTATGTCCAAGTTTCATGAATCAAATCCATAAACTTTCAAAGTTATGATGGAAATTAAACAGATACCTCGAATTTGGCCAAAGTTCATTGACTCTAAATGACCTTGGCCTTGGTCATGTGACGTGAAACTTAAGCAGGATGTTAAGTAATACTTGATTAAACTTATGGCCAAGTTTCATGAGCTAGGTCCATATACTTTCTAAGTTATGCTGTCATTTCAAAAACTTAACCCTAGGTTAAGATTTAGTGTTAACGCCGCCGCCGGAAAAGCGGCGCCTATAGTCTCACTCTGCTATGCAGGTGAAACAAAATAACAATAGATTAATAAATCAATCAACAACAAATATTTAACAAAATAAGAGGAAAACAAACAAACTTACATCTTTCATTTTAAATGAGGGAAGTTTTTGTCTGAAGGTCTGCATTTTCCTGTACTGTTCACTTTTTTCCTTCTTGATCATATCTTCTTGCAGCTGTTGGTCTAGATTGGGATCTTGCATCAGTCCATGGCCATAGAAGTTTTGACACACAACATCTGCCGGTCTCATCACTTATTTTCAAGAAAAGAAAATAAACTGATTGTTAGAAGCTTCATAGTTTACAAATTCAAGGCAAATATTTGTTAATGAAAAAACAGTTGTATTGAGATTAAAGATATAGATCTCTACTACATGTAGGACAATAGGAAATAACTTTTTTTAGGCATTTTATCTGAATCACCCGATTCAATTTCAAAATCATCTTGCACACATATATTTATAATAGAGGTAAATAATTAGGCAAATTCGTACTATTGTAAACAGATTCAACACTGGCTACGAGCCTTGTATGAGATAAATTATTACACAAAATATTGCCTTAGTTAGAATTGCTTTTTATGGATAAGATGATCACAACACTGAGAATGCATAGCTGCCATTTCCTTATAATTTTTGACTGACCCATTCATCTAATTTTTCTATCTGTTCTGTAGGAAACATGCATTTCTTGAACTTTTGAACTTTGAAAATTTGATTTGCAAATTTCTACATGAGAAATACACAAATGGTACAATAATACAATTACCAAGAAAAATGGCAAGGAAGCAAACATTAAAATATATTTTTAAAAATATTAACATAATGTAAACATATACACATGGGCGATGCGCATAATTGTATTGGGGATTTCACAGACTTTTCCATCTTACTTTTAGGCTGTGGCTGGGCATTA
Organism: Lytechinus variegatus; assembly: GCF_018143015.1. Taxonomy (NCBI): domain Eukaryota; kingdom Metazoa; phylum Echinodermata; class Echinoidea; order Temnopleuroida; family Toxopneustidae; genus Lytechinus; species Lytechinus variegatus. The sequence continues at coordinate 20,643,757 of NC_054750.1, read as the reverse complement.
GATTGAGGTGTATTTTCTCTGAGACCTTCTACCTCACGAAGCATTCGTTTGATCTGCCTCTCCTGTTCATCATTCAGGCTCACAGTCCCTCTCTACACAAAATAAATAAACAGAGAATAAGTAGCATTCAAATCATAAGAGAACTTTAGAAGTGTGGACATGAGTGCAAACTGGCAGCCAGATTTAGACTTAAAAGCAATTTTTGCATGCTTTGCACTCAACTTCCATTTATTGTTTCAGGAGCTTCCATAAGTATTTATGGTTTTCAAGGAAAATTTCAGGGAATAATTTCAAGAATTTTTCAAAGATTTTTGAATTCCAAAGATAGAGATTACACTAAGACATTGAACATGATTTTAAGACCATAATGTATCATCTATTTCTCTCAAATCAATGTTTCTCCAAAGTCTGAGACTTTCATATAGCAAAGTACAAAGCACTTTTCCCTATTCATGCAAATTATGCTGATTTTATTGATGAATTTACATTCTTATTCTTAAATCACGAAATAAAGCAATTTAGTCAATAAACGTGTATGTATTTCCAGTGTTTCCATTCACTAATAGTATACAGAGGTTTTGATCTCGACGACAATATAAACATCTTTTTTAATCTGGGCCAGTAAATCAAATTCCATTCACAAATCCTAAATTGGAAGGGACTGTAAACACTTAGGCCCGTATTCTGAAGTCAGGTTTAACCTAAACTCAGGTTTAAAGTTGTGGTTTAAGTATGGACAGCCAATTGTTACATAATCACTAACAGTAGAGACATCACACTTCAGCTCATTTGGCTCTCAAATCATTTACAATAATATTGTGTAGGAAGTATAAATAAGTGATTGTCTTCACCATCGATGAATCAGGAAATAGCACAGTAAACATAAGAAACATACAACTTAATAAAAATGTTGATACTTTTGTCTTTCCATACTTAAACCACAACTTTAAACCTGAGTTTAAGTTAAGCCCGACTTCAGAATACGGGCCATAGTCTGCATGCTTATTACCTCTCTCAGCTCTCGTCTTTGTTTATTGCCCCGACCTCTCTGAGCATACCACATCCCTATCTCTCTGCCTGTCAGACCAGGTGGATGTGGCCCTCCTCTTCCTCTTCCTCCTCGTCCTCCTCCGCCTCGTCCTCCACCCCCACCTCGTCCTCTACCTCCATAGCCACGCCCTCTTGGTCCTCCTCTTCCTCTGTCAGACATCACAAGTGTGTGTTGGGCTCTTAGTGGTCTAGAAATAAAGAAATGAAGTTAAATATCAACAACATTATGATTAAGAATGCTAACATGGAAAGAACTTGGAAGTTGAAAATACCCACAAATCATCAAAAATTCAAATTTCTGTGTAAAATAATTAAAGCAACATATTATTGGATCAACAGAAAGAGGGTCCGAGCTCGGAACGGACCCGGTACCTCGCGCATATCGCATCCGCATGCGATGTATAGAAATCGGCAGCAAATTATTTATATGTGTGAGGAACTTAAATGTTGGCTCTAAATCACCAATTTTGAGAATGATAGAAACATATAAAAGAAGTGAAACTTTGTGTAAAGTAAGATTAAGAATATTATGCCTAGTTTTAATTGTTTTTAAAGATCGTGATGTTGCATGAATTTCATATTTTCCCCCATAAAATCGCACCTTTGTCACTCGGAATATCAGATCAAGTTCACGGTCTCGAAGTTCGGGTAGGTGGAGCGCATTAGCGTACCAAAGGGGGGCAGAATGACGAATCACAACACGTGCAAGGGAAATATCCCTGTCCCCCCTGACGAGTCAAAACTGTTCCATGACAATTTTTTTTTGCTTGTCAATTCTTATATGAATATGTTTTAGCAACGGACGCGCACAGGATACGATTTTGTTTTAGCTCGGAATTTTCTGGATTAATATTGCTTTTTAAGTCATCATTTCGATCATTTCAAAGGTCTTGAGAATTCGCCGTCGAATACTATACTCCCTTAATCAGTTTTTGGATTATTTTCTCTGCCATTTGGACATCATGCCTAACAGTACTACAGGGAAAAGGAAAGCTGCTACAAAAAAGAAGACTGTGGTCGACAATCCCTATCAACCGCTAACCGGAGCTTCGGGGGAAGTTTGTATCAGTGATTACGACGATTCGGAGGGCAATTCGGCTGCTTACCCAACCCTATCAACGCTTTCAAATTCAAATTCGCCGGATGGTATGAAGAGTGATTTAACTAACAAAGTGATTATTGCCTTACGCTCCCCAACTGTAGTCAAGGAGATCGTTGACGCGATATACACAACAATCTACGAAAAGATTGCAAATGAACTTCATCGGTCATTTCAACTGGATATGAAGAAGACCGAAGAGAAAATAGCTTGCTTATCAGCCTCTTCTGACTCTTTGAAAAAAAGGATTGCAGATATGGAATCACTGATTGAAGACCAGGAGCAATACACAAGAAGGCAGTGTCTACGGATCTATGGCGTGAAAGAAAGAGTTAATGAAAATACTGATAACCTTGTCTTAGACATAGCTAAAAGGATCAACGTTGCCATTGACACTCGTGACATCGATAGGAGTCATCGCATCCGCTCCAGGTTTGGAAATCAACCTACCAACCAGTCCTCAACATCGTCTGCTATGTCTGAACATCGTCCGAAACCAATCATAGTAAAGTTCTCAAGATATAACGCCCGTCAACTCATGTATAGCTCGAAGTCTAGGTTAAAAAACTCTGGTATAGTTATTAGAGAGGATCTCACATCTCGTCGACAGGACCTTTTCTCCAAAGCTATGAAGCATCCGAACACGAAATACACATGGTCTAACGATGGTAGGATCTTCTCGCTCACCAAAACTGGCCAGAAGGTGTCAATAAGGAATGCCTCCGACATTGAACGTCTTGGTACGTAGAACCATCTCAGACTTGAAATTTAGTTGTTAGTGATTTTTCCTTCTTACATGGACACGTTAGATATCATCAATCAACTTAATGAGAGAGATTTTTCGCCTATAACTGAAGAAGAAGAAGATGACTGTGACTTTGTCTTTGTTCAAAATACACACTGTAAATATTTTAATGAAGATCTTTTTCATAAGAACATTCGTACTGTCTCAACGAGACAATTTAGTCTCGTCCACTTTAATGCACGAAGTCTATATAAAAATTTTGATAGCATTTGTGCATATTTAATGTCTTTGAATTATCCTTTCTCCTTGATTGGAATATCTGAAACTTGGATGAATAACAAACCTGACATATTTTCTCTTCCTGGATATACATTTTGTCAATCGGCTCGTTTATCAGGAAAAGGTGGAGGAGTGGCATTTTTTATAAATAGTAAACTAAAATATCGAATTTTAGACAATATAGATTTTGATATTGATGGTGTAGAATCGTTATTCGTTGAAATTTCTCATACCAAAGTCATCGGAGTTGTTTATCGTAAACCTTCAAGCAGCATTGTCGATTTCATAAGTAACTTCGAAAAAATATTACACTCTCCGTTATTAACTCACAAGTCATGTTACATCATGGGTGATTTTAATTTGAATCTTTTGAATGTTAAAAGCGTTTCAAACGTTAATAATTTCTTGAATATGTTCTTCTCCTTTGGATTTTTCCCCCTATTTGATAAACCTACCCGTATATCCGGTAGCACAGCTACCCTTCTCGATAACATTTTTACTAATGTAACAAATGAATCTATTCTCTCTGGTATTTGTGTTTCTGACATTAGTGATCATTTTCCAATTTTTCATATTTCGTCTTCTTTTGAGTCTGCAGAGGAATTTTATACCAAGAGTTTACAACGCAGCATTACTCCTTCATCTGTCACTTCTTTAACTAATGATCTGAATACAGTTGACTGGAATACGGTATTACAGTCAGAAGACGTTAATTCTGCTTATGATATATTTCTCTCTAAGTTTACATTTCTTTGTGATAAACATATGCCTCCTCTTAAGAATAAAAGGAGCAATCGTGCTAAAATTAAAAAGCCTTGGATAACTTCTGATATCATTAAATCTATAAAATTAAAAAACATGTTGTATGGTAAATTAAAACTAAATCCATCTCCTGGAAATGAACGCAAATATAAACAGTATCGTAATAAAGTTAACATTATGAAAAGGAGTGCGAAAAGAAAATACTACTTTGAAAAATTCAGAGCTGTAAAATCCGATTTACGAAAAACATGGAGTGTCGTTAATAATATTTTAAATAAGAATAAACATTCCTTTATTCAATCAATTCATTATAATGGTTGCTCTATTAATGACCCAAAGGAGATTGCAAATGTTTTTAATAACCATTTTGTAAATGTTGGCGCTAATCTTGTTGACTCGATTCCGGTTTCTAATTTATCATTTTCTTCTTTTTTGCGAGGGGACTTTGTTCAAAGTTTCTATTTCAAGCCAGTCACTATGAATGAAATCTTGGTCATCGTTAACAAAATGCACAATGGGAACAGTTCTGGATATGATAATGTTAGCATACGCCTTTTAAAATCAGTAATAAAATCTTTGCTCATTCCATTAACTCATATTTTCAATTTGTCATTGCATACTGGAGTTTTTCCATCTGTTATGAAAATCGCAAAAATTATCCCTGTGTTTAAAAAGGGTGATGCAGATAACATTGACAATTATCGGCCGATCTCAATTTTACCTTCATTTTCTAAGATTCTTGAAAGGCTGGTTTTTAATAGACTCTCTAGTTTTTTACATGATTTCAATGTATTATGTTCTGACCAATATGGGTTTCGTAAAGATTTTTCAACAGGGTCTGCAATTCTTGATTTATATGATAAGATACTACGTTACGTTGACGTCAATAATCATGCAATATGTGTTTTCATTGATCTTTCGAAAGCCTTCGATACCATACCTCATGATATATTGTTAGCTAAATTACGTTTTTACGGCGTCAGAGGTCTGCCTCTTGCTTGGTTTCATAGTTATCTGTCTGACAGAAAACAGTATACATCAATAAATTCTCATAATTCTTCTAATAAAACTATATTATATGGTGTGCCCCAAGGCTCTATCTTGGGGCCTCTGTTGTTTCTCCTTTACATGAATGACTTTGGCAACTGCTCATCTTTCTGTAAATTTACATTTTTTGCAGATGATACCACAATTCTTGCCTCTGATAAGAGTTTAGAAATTTTGACGGAAAAAATGAATTTGAATCTGAAATACGTGTATGAATGGTTGATCTGTAATAAACTTTCTTTAAATATATCGAAAACCAAATTTATTGTATTTAAAAGTAGTAGAAAATCAACTCCTATGTATAATAATGTTTCCATTTCTATCAACAATATTAGAATAGAACAATGTACAGTGTTTAATTACCTTGGTGTTCATTTAGACGACAACCTGTCTTGGGATTCTCATATATGTTTTATCACAAAAAAGGTTTCTCAGTGTGTTGGTATAATTAACCATTTAAGGTTTGTTCTCCCTCTCCGCATTTTGTTTATGTTATACAATGCTTTCATCTTGCCATACATTATGTACTGTAATTCAGTCTGGGCAATGAAACATCCTTCTAAACTAACCAAGTTACATAGACTTCAGAAAAGGGCATTAAGACTCTGTTCAAACTCTTCTTATCTTGCTCCTTCACAACCTTTATTTAAAAAATTCAATACTTTAAATATATATGACATCAACAAATTACAAATTGCTTCACTGATGCATCGTTTCTTTTCAAATTCACTGCCTCCTAACCTCCAACTTTTATTCAGTCTTAACAGCTCTATCTACAGTTATAATACACGAAGTTCTAATATGTTCCATCAATGGAAAGTATCGTCACATTTGTTACATTGTTCTCTTCGTTATGTTGGTCCAAAAATTTGGAATACTTTACCTTCTTCTTTACAGTCTGTACGTTTTAATAATGCCTTTAAGAGGCTCTATAAAAGACATCTTCTCTCATTTTATGATGCCTAATTGTAAATACGTTTAATTGTTATTATTTATATCCCTTTCTTTTCTCAGTTTAACGGTAATCAATAATATACATTGCAGAGAGTTCTATACCGGCTTTTCTGTGGATTTAATACTTGGACCGTTGTTTGGCGCTAACCGCAGGTGAAACTGTTCACCCGTCGGGAGCGGCTGCATATTTCTATGGTGGTGTGTGGATCGCACGTGTGACTGTTGCTACGTCGGGTGTCTTAGTATGCTTGACGTGCTAGCGGCTTTTGCGTGCGATCTGCATTCTGCCTGGTATGTGCATTGGCTCCCGGCGGGTGGATGGAGACACTATGTGCGGGCGTTGTCCATTGCAAAGCCTGTATACATGTAATAATGATTGTTGTGCGTTTTGGTGCATCCAATTCATCAAGCCTCATTGGCTTTTACGGATGCACCCTTTCCATTATTTTGTATTATACCTTGTACTTTATTATTTGTATGCTATGTATATTACATTTCCTATTTTGTATCGTTTTAATCGATTTGATATTTCCATTTTTACTTGTATATATATATGTATTTTAATGGAAATAAATAAATGAATGAAAATAAATGAATTCTGGTGCAAAATGTCCCTTTTTTGAATTTTGGCTTTAGTTTACTTGTGGTTTTTAAAGACCTTCTTTTTTTTTTTTGCTTGTCAATTTTTTTGGCGGACGAATTTGTCCCCCCTTTGGAAAATCCTAGGTAGGCCTACGCCACTGGTGGAGCGGGTAGTGTAGCGGTAGCATGAACTTTGCTCGAGGTAATCACAATCATCATGCCTGCCCATGCCAGCATTACTACCCTCACCCCTCGGCCACCCGGCAAGCGCCCTGGCATAATCGGACAGCGACCGAGCGAGGTCGATCCGCTGCTTTTTTTTCCTCCGCGCTGCAGTGCATGCCCGGATTGTGCGACTTTTATCTTAAATAAGCAGGGAACGATTTCACAAAAAGTAATTCCTACCAAATTAAGCGAACGATTAGGTAACTCACGGTCTCACCAAGATCAAAATTGAATAAAAGCCAATCCTAACTTAGCTTAGCCCGCACCGACCGATGTTCGTACGTCAAACACACTGGCACTTCATAAAATAAAATGAATGATATTTATGGAACACCATACTGGAGCCGCACCAGTGTTTACAAAAGCTCAATCATTCCAGGCTGGAATTGCCAATAGGGAATTGCCAATCCAAAATTTGCTGGAGTTAAGTGGCATTTGTAGGATCTTCAAATTTGCTTTTTTAAACCAAGTTTAGACAATGATTCAGTGTAAAACTTGAAGATTTCAAGTTGAAAGGGGAAGTCACTGACAAAAATATGATTGTGAAATTGTCAGCAGAACTTGAAATAATTAAAAAAAATAGGGGGCCTATTGCCGAAGGTTTGAGCGGGGTTTCAGAAAAAAAAAAGAATTTTAATTGTTTAATATTTTTTGTTTGTTTTATTTTCCGTTTATTAAAAACACAATACATAGATATATATATAACACAAATAAATAACATAGATGGCATCAATTATATAATAAACAAAATGAATTGCAAATATGTTGAATAGATAAAATCTAAAGGATTGTCCATTTCAGGGTCATTAACACCCGCATTAACATAGTTGCTCTGTTCTTCCATGGGGTCCATAAAAAAATAGAATAGTTTACATTGCAATACAAAGGAAATTTGATATCATGAAAAAAAGACAATATACATAACCATGATAACTGAATGCATCAATAATATTTAAAAAATTACATCCACAATGCAATTTATCAGACCAAAACCTATTTTATCACCCCCCCCCCCTTCTCTCTTTTCTCTCTCTCTCTCTCTCCCCTCTGTGCAGCATTCATGAGAGAAGCGAACAGCCATGGACTAAACATTCATTTATTTGTCTATCGAATTTCAAGTATGTCAGTCAGATTGGCGAATTCTTATCGGTAATTCATTGTATATAAAGTCCTACAGTAAAGTTCGTTTGCAATTGTTGGTTCATGGTCTATATATATCACATCCATTCCTAAAAAGAAAACAAAGATAAAGTCATCACGAACTATTAAAAATTGAAATTTATGCATTTTATACCCGAAAAACGCGTAAAAGGGATGTCTTTTTCACGATAGGGCACGTACGTTACGTACGTAACGTGATAAGGGTGTCAAAAACACTAAAATAATTTTTTTTTAAAGGGTATCTATTTCGCTAGGAAAATTACGTGTTTAGGGTCGAATTTGCGGGGATGATAAAACAAAATGTTTTATAAAGGATGTCCTTTTTGCCCCAACACTTCGTGTTTAGAGTCCGATTTGCGCGAGGTGTAGAAGCTGGGGTCGTACTAAACCAAATAAGGTAAAGCCGACGACCGAAGGACCCGTAACAATAAAACATTCCTGTACTTGCCTAGGGGTTCATTTCAGGGAATATTTGCCAAGAGTATCGTTTTGTTTCCAATACTTGTTAAAGGTAGGGTTTCACACGCCAATACTTGTTAAGGGGTGCATTTTCAGAATATGGAAATTCGTGTTTAGGGTGCTTTTCGAGACCCCATGGTCGCGCATGGTATCCACTCGTGAATGGAAGTGGCCCCCCGGGATTTTATAAGTTACTTCTGGGACAGTTGCCTGTCAGTTGTGACGTCACAAATCCAGAACTCTCTGTTCCCCAATTAAACTTAATTTCACTCATATTTTTATTATTTTCCTACTATTTTTACAACAAACTTTTCTCCAGGGTGTACTTCTCCTTCAAATCCAAAACGAAATGCCGAAAAAGTGAAGCACGACTCCAATCGCGAGGGGGAATTTTTGAGATATATATGCAGAGTCCAGGGGAGCGTTTCATCAATATTTTCATCCGACAAGTTGTCAGATCTGACATCTTTCCATGATTTTGATTGGCTGAGAGGCACTGTTCCTATGGTAACTGTCGGATAAAACGGGACTTGTCGGATAAAACGTCCGACAAGTCCTTTCATGAAACGGCTCCCCAGGTGGTCCCCCCCCCCATTGGCGGAGCAAAAAAAATGGACAAGAAAGAACAAAAAAAGAAGAAATATAAGAGGAGTGAGACGAGTGAATAGAATAAGGTGAGGGGAAGACTTGGAAAATAAAAGAAAAATCTTTCATGCCACTATATAAAACTTTCGATCGCGCTTTAAAATTCGCGCTCGCATTGCATGTTCGATGAGATACATAAATTGCTCAATAGGCTGATATAAAATATCAAGTTTTGAAATGAATATACAAACCATATTTAAGCTAGGACAAGATTCAAGATTTAAGATTATTTTATTGGTCAATGGATACGCATACGAAGAAATCAGGGGCCCGTTGCATAAAACATTTTACCTGAAAAAACTCAGGTTGTTTATACCGGAGTTTTTGCTGTGTGTTAAAGTCAATGGCAGAAATCAGACTAACCTTAGTTTTCAGTTTTTACCAGTTTTTTTCTCAGGAAAAAAGTTTTATGCAACAGGCCGGTTTCCAGTGGCTTTACCAATACACAAAGATAAAAAGTACAATATACATCGTAAATGATTCACATGAACAATTAATATACATGTAAATTATTAATAACTGTTTGAAATTACTTGAATACCCCTAAAATCCACAATGCATGTGGATAATGATGAAAGGTATATCATCCCCTAATCCTATACGGTATACATTCGGAATATGTTCATCATTAAATTTCAAACATAATGTATTGTGAACGCAGAAATAAAAATAAAACAAACTAAGTCTTTTATCTTTTATATATAGAAGGCAAAATAATAAACATTTCATAATGCGTTCTTCAGGGGCCTCGGAGCGAAGTTGAAAGTTTTTTTTTTGGGGGGGGGGGCACAGGGAAAAGGGGCAGGGTTAATGTCTTTGAAAAAATAACAATATTAGCATTTCTTATACCATACTTTAAACGACAGAACGCATTACTGAAATGTATAGCATGTGGGATCGGTAGCAGCGAATTTTATTTTTGTGGGGCCGAGGGGGGGGGGCAAAAAAAAAAGTATGATACGAAAATGGCCGGCACAGCTATATAGCTGCATAAGAAGGCAAAGGTACACTCGAGATCGTGAACTCATAAAACGGAACCTCTTAAGATGAATGGGGCACTGAACATGTTTTTAAATGGTCATTCTTACTTCGATAAAAAGAGCACCTTACAGTGCTTTAAACAGTGAGGGCACTATTCCCCCCCCCACGACGCCGCGCCCCTGGAGTCTCACTAATCTGTTTTGAACAAAGGAGTACGTCCCGAGGAGTGTAAAACTAAAAGCTGATTGAAACGACGACTGAATATCCGCGCTGCTACATGCTTAAATTATGAAAATATGAACATCATTTTAATTTACCAGTAGTAGGCCACTAGGCCTATACATCAGGTAAAACGTGTCAATTTAATTTTACGTTATACTCCTGGTAAACAAGCCTACAAATTTAATGAATGGGCGGGGCTTCGATGTACATCGTTTCCTAGCGATTGGCGAAGCTGATTTTCTAGCTAGCGCACCTGTTGTGTGTGAGGTATAATTGCCTGCCCGATAGAGCGAGGCATAATTACAAACATAATTGTACACGACTCTGTCTCGTAAGTAATTACTCTCTTATTTTTAATTAATTAATCTTGCGTGATAATGAACATGTGAATGATTATGTATGTATAATTGGTTTGTGACTTTGGTTGTTCGTTTGTCGGTTATTGGTTCATTGACACGAATTTTGACTCGTAATACTACTCTCCATGCTCTCGTTCTCGTTTGAATATGTTTTTGATTTAGGCTAAAATAAAATAGTCGCTCACACTTGCATTACGTTATGGCTATGACTATGAGAAAGTAGTAGTATCCCGGACTAGTATTAACATACAAATATAAAATGGCCATAATACCCGTGGTCTAATGACGGTAATAGGTCCATGAATTTACGAAATCATTTAATCTGCTAATAAAACTTGAACAACTGTATTTTTCCAGTAGATACGGTATAAGGCCTTTAAATAATGGAATATCATGCAATACCAATGAGATTTAAGAAGGAAAAGTTGGATACATACCAAAATATGGCTTTATTCCGTCAAAAATTTGAGTGTGTGTAATTCCCAATGGCATCGGTTTATTTAGTCTGAAAAATAAATACCCAATACTCTTGGAGAGTACCGTAGACTAGTCGTAATATCGGTTGATAACCGTTATGAAACCCATGGCTTTCAACAATTCCTGCTAGCTCAGTGAGTAAGGCGACAGACAGAAGATGCCTAGATCAGTAGCGAGAGGTTCGAATCCAAGCTCCAACCGGAAGTAAGAAGAAAAAAAAAGAAGAAAAAGAGAATGAAAGAAGGGGTTTTGGAGAAGTATTTTTTTAATTAGTGGAGGGGACATATGGAAGTCTTTCCTAAATCCATCCCACCGCTGCCACCTCCATAATGGTGTAGACTGGAGGGACAGTAGCTAAAGCCAAATATTCTACACCCCCCCCAAAAAAAAAAGGATAGCAAAGGGAGAAGAAATCTGTTTATTTTCTGAATATTGTGTTAAATCTATCACAAAATTAGAATTGTGTTTATAAATATAGTCACATGTTTTGCTGTTTTTTGTCTCACCTGCGAAGCAAAGTGAGACTATAGGCGCCGCTTTTCCGACGGCGGCGGCGGCGGCGGCGTCAACATCAAATCTTAACCTGAGGTTAAGTTTTTGAAATGACGTCATAACTTAGAAAGTATATGGACCTAGTTCATGAAACTTGGCCATAAGGTTAATCAAGTATTACTGAACATTCTTTTAGAGTTTCATGTCACATGACCAAGGTCAAAGGTCATTTAGGGTCAATGAACTTGGACCATGTTGGAGGAATCAACATCGAAATCTTAACCTGTGGTTAAGTTTTTGAAATGTCATCATAACTTAGAAAATATATGGACCTAGTTCATGAAACTTGGACATAAGGTTAATCAAGTATCACTGAACATCCTGCATGAGTTTCACGTCACATGACCAAGGTCAAAGGTCATTTAGGGTCAAGGAACTTTGGCCGAATTGGCGATATCTGTTGAATTCCCATCATAACTTTGAAAGTTTATGGATCTGATTCATGAAACTTGGACATAATAGTAATCAAGCATCACTGAAAATTTTGTGCAAGTTTCAGGTCTCATGATTAAGGTCAAAGGTCATTTAGGGTCAATGAACTTTGGCCGAATCGGGGGTATCTGTTGAATTACCATCATACTTTGAAAGTTTATTGGTCTAGTTCATTAAACTTAGACATTAGAGTAATCAAGTATCACTGAACATCCTGTGCACATTTCAGGTCACATGACCAAGGTCAAAGGTCAATGAACTTTGGCCGAATTGGGTGTATCTGTTGAATTACCATCATAACTTTGAAAGTTTATGGATCTGATTCATGAAACTTGTACATAAGAGTAATCAAGTATCACTGAACATCCTGTTCGAGTTTCAGGTCACATGATCAAGGTCAAAGGTCATGTAAGGTCAATGAACTTTGGCCATGTTGGGGTTTTTTGTTGAATAACCATCATATCTCTAAGTTTATTGGTCTAGTTCATAAAAAGTGGACATAAGAGGAACCATGTATCACTGAACATCTTGTGCGAGTTAGAGTAGTATTCAAAGTCAGCACTGCTGCTATATTGAACCGCGTGATGCAGGTGAGACGGCCAGAGGCATTCCACTTGTCTTTGCTTGTTCACTACTTTTCCCCATTTGCTATATGCACCAACGTTCCCCCCTCCCCCCCCCAAAAAAAAAAAAAAATGACTCGCTATTCCTCTGGCCATCTCTGTGCATGTCAATAGGACTTTAAAGGGAAGTTCACCCTGACAAATAGTTTATTGTAAAATAGCACATAAAATATTGCCAAAGGTATGAGAAAAACCCATCACAGAATAAAAAAGTTATTATAATTTTGAATATTTGATTTGTGACCTCATATGCAAGCAGCTTTCCGACATATCATATGGTAAAAAGTAAATGAAATGTCATCTTCTCAGAAAGAAATGTTTTATACTGCATCTTCAGTATATCAAGAGACAAATTATGTCACATCAGTTCCTGAAAAAAGATAAGAATAAGTCATCACAAACCATTAAAATATGGAAATATATGTGTTTTATATTACCCAACATAATGTGTGGGGCAGGTGCTTGTTTACGATGTCACATATAACTTCAATGGATTTTCCTCAAAGCTTCACCAATATTTCTATTTTCTGCTCTTTTTACAACAAACTATTCAGGGTGAACTTCCCATTTAACTTATTACCTCTAGTTCTGATAGTGTTACCTGATCCACAATGAACAGTATTGATTTTTTCATTTACAAATGTAAACTATTTCATTTTTATTTCATGCTGCTAGATATCTTGAAAGAGCTGCAGATGTGGAGGTCATCGATTTGAAAGCAGGGTTTAGTTGTTCATGAGAACCTCGGGCATATTCAACCCCTAAAATGTCTTCAGATAAACAGGATATAGCTCGCTCCAAGGCAGCCAAGCTCTTGAAACGCCATGGCAGTGCATCCTCTCTCATGAGTGGTAGTGATTTTGGCACCAGGTTCAAACCCGCTGGGTAGGTATTTTCAGAAATTTACAGAAATTTATAGGAAGGAAAGTTTCTCAATTTTTCCACATATTTAATTCCAGTACATTCATAACAAATTTATGATAGACGTTAGATATGCCAATTAAATTGGTAAAAAATCTTCCATGTAAACAATGCACCGGTGTGCATATGGAGCTCGCATACAGCCACGTGTGCTACGGCGAAAAAAATAACGAATGGATCTGGAGTAAGCACGGGCAATCTTGCCAGTCAGCAAGAAAAAAAATCAATAATTGGGTAAGTAACCCATCGTAAGCACACATATCTCACAAATCTAAGTCAGCAAATGTTATTTATATAGTGTGAAGTACATACATGATATGAACAATCGTAGATAGGGTTTCGTGTTATATAACTTTCAACCATTATAAAACACATTACAAAGTTTCCCTATAGCTCTTGCATTGTTTTCTGTGCACAGTGGGGTGCACAGCCAGTGACCAAATGCATGATGTGACCCCGGGGGCCACTTACATTGGCGATTGGATACCATGCGCGACCAAAAAAACACGTAAAAAGGATGTCTTTTTCACGATAGGGCACGTTACGTACGTAACGTGATAAGGGTGTCAAAAACACAAAATAATGAAAAAAGGGTATCTATTTCGCTAGGAAAATTACGTGTTTAGGGTCGAATATGCGGGGATGATAAAACAAAATTAAAATGTTTTATAAAGGATGTCCTTTTTGCCCCCAAACTTCGTGTTTAGAGTCCGATTTGCACGAGGTGTAGAAGGTGGGGTCGTACTAAACCAAATAAGGTAAAGCCGACGACCGAAGGACCCGTAACAATAAAACATTCCTGTACTTGTTTAGGGGTTCATTTCAGGGAATATTACCAATAAGAGTATCGTTTTGTTTCCAATACTTGTTAAGGGTAGGGTTTCACACGCCAATACTTGTTAAGGGGTGCATTTTCAGAAAATGGAAATTACGTGTTTAGGGTGCTTTTCGAGACCCCATGGTCGCGCATGGTATCCACTCGTGAATGGAAGTGGCCCCCCCGGGATGTGACATCACACGAATTGGCCCATTTTCCATGCAGAGTTTTCACGCTCATGGAAGTGGCTATTTGGGGGGCATTTCAATTGAGGATATTAAGAAGCCAGAGGATTTTGTGATTTAATAATAATAATTATACTTGCTTATATAGCGCTTAATACTTACTTTGTCAGAAGTCTCTAAGCGCTCTACAGTATATGCAGCATAATTATCCTGGCTTTAGCAGTGTAGCTGTTACGCGCGCTGCGTTTCAAGGAATAAATTCCTGCCAGGTACCCATTTACCTCACCTGGGTTCAGTGCAGCACATTGTGGATCAATTTCTTGCTGAAGGAAATTACGCCATGGTTGGGATTCGAACCCACGACCCTCTGTTTCAGAGTCCGGAGACTAATCCACTGGGCCACAACGCTCCAGTCTATAGGCAGGTTATAAAATATGTAGGCTTTGCTTGGATACCAAATTTCTGGATATTTATATCAACTTTAAAGTCATACTGAACTTGGTAAAAAACACCTCCTTCCATTTCTACTGATTCTATTTCCTTTGTACATTTTCCCTCAGATCTATCAGTACAGTATCATTCATTGATGAGCCTCACGATGGCTCCAGGCATGGACCAGTAAAACTAGAGCCTACATACCAACTAGGACCGGTCAAGAAGTTTCCTGTTAGGGCGGTCCAGGGCATGCTCAGAGAGACCTTGGAGGGTTACTTGCAGGATAAGAGATATGAGCCAGAGTGGTGTAAAAAGATGACCAAGACTATTTCAGATGTAAGTTACAATGGAAGGGTCAGTGAATTACTGTATGACATACTGACTTACAGCGAACTATGAACATGATTAAATAGCGATTTTTCCAATTAAACCATTACAGTTTCTGTTGTGTGTGTGTGTGGGTGAGGGAGGAGGGGGGATGGGGGTTTAGCAAGCACCACATACTATAGTGAGCTACCTCGGCTTCAATGCCAAATTCCAAAGTCTGATTAAATGTATTCTTTAACCTTGTGAGCAGCCGATTTAAAAATTTCTCAAACCAAGATGAAACATGTGTACAAGTGCATGTATTAGAACTAATAATCCCTGAAAACAACCATTATTGAGAATGAAAAGCTAAAACTACAAGGCAAACACCGATTTTGTAAATAGGCGTCTTATAGACACCTAAATAGTACACATAAGTGTATGGGATGAAATTAAGATGGTGTTTCCGGTCACTTTATATTTCAATTTTTGAAGCACTAAATAATTATTTTCGAACGCAATTTTTTCTGGGCTTCATTTTTGTAACATATCACAGACACAGGTGACAAGTGTGACCTTCTAGCTCAGATTTTTTAAAAGTCAAACCAATGTTAACCAATCACTTTAATTAAATTTATGATTTTGGGAAAAAATATGTACACTCCTCAAACCTTACAGTGATTTTTTTGTCAGTGTGTGTGTTGGGGGGTGGTGTTTACTGATCGCCACACATATTTGTCTACATGTTCACCAATGTCAAATTCTATGGTCTGTTTTGGGGGAAAACCTAGATACTGTTCCCTGACAGTGATTTTTTTTGTCAGAAAGTTGACCATTTTGCATTTTAGTCCTAATTGATTTTAGGAGCAAAAAAATTTCCAGAAGGAAAGGAGGACCCCTCCTCTTAGACCCGTCCTCCAGGATGTCGATGAATTACATGCATGTGACCTTCCCAAGAAACTCTTGCTACGGGCCTGGCTTTCTATTGTCTACATCAGGGTTTCACAAGCTTTCCCACGATTCCATACTGAAACAATTCCTTTAATTGCTGAAACTCATTACATACAGTTAATGATATGCTATCGTTGCAGTATTGTACAAGAAATACCCTGAATAGTTGTGAAATGATGCCTTCATCATAATAATAGTACCCAATAAATTATCTCCAAGCCTATTTCAATTCTCGCCCCATCATTTATTATATCATAAGTGAATAAACATAACTTAGTGACTTTTTACGGTTAATTACAAGGAAGGAAGGAAGGCATACTGCCCTACTTGTAGATCCCATAACCTGAGTCTGTGTAATGCTCAGGGCCTCTCTATCAATCGTTCTTGCACATCTAATCCATTTCTGATTTGAGTCTGTGTTTGTTGATTACTTCGTTTTATTCAAATAGGACTTGAAAGCCCAAGTGAAGGACCTGATGCTGCCTCGTTACAAGATCATTGTCTTAGTTCACATTGGACAGCTGAAAGACCAGGGATTAAGGGTCAGCAGCCGTTGCCTCTGGGACGCATCCAATGATACATCTGCATCCTTTGAGTTCAGAAATAGCACTCTATTTGCCTCAGCGATGGTTTATGGTGTATACTATGAGTAAGTAACTACGTTATCGGGGTCCACAGAACTGTTTTTTAATATGCATTTATTTAATAAGTGTGGGGGAGGGGTTGAAGCCCTTCTGGGTCTGCTGCTCCTGTGTATTGTGTCAATGCAATTCCCTTTTTTACAGAAAAGTGTGATGTTTGGTTCACTGGCTCGTAGACATGACTTAATCCCTTGAACATAATTACACCTTGTTTTGCCAAGCTTTAATAATGGTCTGAAGGAACAAGAGTTATTCTATGATCAAGACGAAGAACCGGACTCCTCCTTCTCAATATCTCTGCTTCATTTAGAGGACAAGTCCACCCTAAGAAAAACTTGATTTGAATAAAAAGAGAAAAGTTCAACAAGCATAACACTGAAAATTTCATCAAAATTGGATGTAAAATAAGAAAGTTATGACATTTCAAAATTTCACTTATTTTTAACAATATAGTTATATGAATGAGCCAGTTACATCCAAATGAGAGAGTCGATGATGTCACTCACTCACTATTTCTTTTGTTTTTTATTGTTTGAATTATGAAATATTTTGAATTTCCGTCATTGTCATGTGAAATGAAGTTTCATTCCTCCCTGAACAGGTGGACTTCCATTATTTTAACATTTTGTGCTTCAGGCAAGGAGGTCCTAATCGTCAAATTCGTAAAAATTGAAATATTGTATAATTCAAACAATAAAAAACAAAAGAAATAGTGAGTGAGTGACATCATCGACTCTCTCATTTGGATGTAACTGGCTCGTTCATATAACAATTTTGTTAAAAATAAGCGAAATTTTGAAATGTCATAACTTTCTTATTTTACATCCGATTTTGATGAAATTTTCAGCATTGTGCTTGTCTGATTTTTCTCTATTGATTCAAATCAATATTTTTCTGAGGTGGACTTGACCTTTAAAATGTATTTGTATTGAGGGAAGGTCTTGTTGGGTCCATATACTGCTGTAAAACTAGTGCACAATTTCTAAAATGTCTTGAGGAGGGGGCACTCCATGTGGCAGTGGATGTTGTTTAAAGGGGAAGTTCACACTAAAGAAAAGTTTGTAGTAAAAATAGCAGAAAAAATGATAAAAAATATTGCCAAAGGTTTGAGGAAAATCTGTTAAAGAAAGTTATTAGAATTCAAAGTTTTGGATTTATGATGTCATAAACAAGCAGATGCCCCCATATGTTATGTAATATAAAATGCACGAATTTCAAATTTTTTATGGTTCGTGAGGACTGAGCACTGCCATTTACATGGGTAAACATAATACTACATCTGTCATCATAAAAACCTGAACCGGCGATTGGTCTAAGCTCCATCATGTCACTAAAGATAGTTCCAATCACTGTATCAAAATTGGGAAAAATGCCTGGAATAGTACCCTGTCCCTGAGTCATAAATAGTTCAAAAACTATCTGCGGCTTGATGGGCAAGGCTTAGATAAATTGTACACTCAGTTAGCAATCACCTTTATCAAAAACATTTCTCATTCAAAAGCTGGGATTCTTCATTCATATTTTGTGCATTGACATGTCCTATCTGTTGTATTTAATGATAATACTGATGATGGATATAAAAAATATATACAGCAATCTATCAGTGGTTTTTTGAAACTATGGTCCCCTAGCTCAGTGACATGAATGCAACTATTTTCCTTTGGGGCTGTGTGGTTGCATTCCGTCGTCACATCGAAAACCCTAGTTCCAACCACCTCCTCTAACAGCTGTACATAGTTGTTCACTATCAATCACATCATGTTAAACTGGACTAAAAGTGTTTTTGAGTTTCCTATTAATGGCTGTAGCCATGAAGGGGGATGGGTCTATGATTATTCAAGTGACAAGGAAATATGAAAAGCAACAAATTCATCCATATATTTCCCCGATTTTTTTCTCTGAAGTTAAATCAAAAGGACATTATGCCACTACACCCCATTCTCATCAAATTGCCCCAATGCTATTCCTTGGGATATTAGTTATTTAGTACAATGATACTTATTCTTTGATCTGATGTAAAGAACATTAAGCTTATTATTTGGCAGAGTGGCTGAAAATAACATTCAACAAGTAAATTACAGAACTTTGTAAGCCAATAAGAAGTTGAAAATACCAGATGCATTCCTAGATAATAAATCAATGTTTTTTTGTTATTATTTTTATTGGAGTTTTCCTTCCAATAATATTGTTTCACAAAACAGGGTGTAAGAATATTCTTTTAATATTGGAGAAAATGAAATGGATCATTTTCTGAAGAGTGTAAATATAGGTAATAAATAAATAATTGATGTTTTTTCATAATTTAGTGTAAATTGAGTGCATGTAGTGTAATGAAACTTTGCTTCTTGGTGCAAGATATATTTGTTCCTTTTTGGCTTTGGGCTTATCACATTTTATATTCTGTCATTCTGTAAGGAAATCCAAGAGCATATACACAGCTAAAGGATGATATATGTTCTTGGGTGAATAGAATTGACACCATTATCTGAAATCATGTCTCATTTTACAACTTGAATTTTCAACTCTATTTTTCACAACTCTTTTCTTGGGATTTTTCACAACTCTCACGGTACTCTTTCTGTACAGCTCATGTGAGGAATAACAAAATTTTTAAAAGAATTACTCATCAGCAAAGCTCGGGAACATTTTTCTATTCAAAATCAATAGGATATGAGGCACACCTAAGGGGAAGGGGGCAAGGGGAGCAGACTGCCCCCCTCCCCTGACGAGTCAACTCATGCAGGGGACGTACCCCTGCCCCCCTGATGAGTCACAACTGATCTTTTGAACTTGAATCCCTTTTTTTTGTTACAGAATCCTTTATTGTGGTTGAAGATCTTTTTTTTTTTTGCTTGTCAAATATTTTCGGGGAAGAAATATCCTCCAAAAAGTTTGCCCCGCTTTTGGAAAATCCTGGGTACGCCGCTGATGAGGCATCACTGGCGGATCTAGAATTTTGAAACAGAGGGTGCACAAGTAGCAAATTGAGAAATATAATAGAGGGGTGAAGATGATAATTCATTTCCAAAGATATATTTCTACGCCATACAAATATTTAAGAAAAGGAGATATATTTCTATGTACTGTATGTTCAATAAATGATTGAGGATTGTGCATCCTTCATGCACCCTCAGTCTTAAATCTGCCACTGGGCATAAAATGTGTTGCAGATATGGAGGCAATTAATCTGTCGACTCCTGAAATATGCTATTCCCCTATATTATGTACAGGGTTTAGCTGCTTCCAGTAGGCATCAAGTTAATTGCTTTAAAAATGAGTGAAGCAAAGTACCGTGCTCATGGTTGCTCGGGCCAACATGACTTGTGGCGTAATAACAGAATCATTACGACATGAAATAACATGAGTCATGACATCATAATGATGTTCATTGTGAGTTTATCCACACAATTTTGTACCCCCCCTTTTTTTAGACAAAAGGCAAAGTGTACAGCATGCACTTATATATATTAGCATGTAAAGTAGCGTGACTTGTCTCTCCATGTATTTTATGAACACTGAAAAATGTTTGTGAGCTTGGTTGAACCATATCTGAATGATGTTATAATGCTTGTTATAAAGTGTGTGATTTATGAAAACTAATTTATGGAATGTGATATTTTGATAATTTAAGACTTTCATGCTTTGTGAATTCAATACTGTATAATCTTTATGTGTGTAGATTTAAAAGATTCATTGGACATTTTCTACAATCATCCTTTTTTGTATGTAAATGGTACAACTATGTGTAGATCAGAACAAATCATGTTAGCTTTAAATATGTGATACTGAAGTATTCCTGAGTATATCTGTGATTTTTTTAATGCACTCTTGTGCACTGTTTCATAAAACCTGAAATGGCAACATTTCATGGACTGAGAGCATTTTTTCAAAGATTTCTTGCAAATTCCACTGACATTATTCATGACCTATAGCATGTTCCAAGGTGAATGTAGTCATGGGATTGCTTTCACAAACCATCCATTTTTCTGCCAGAAACCTGTATAACAACATCATTATTTCTGTTTTGATTTAAACTCAAACAATATCATCCTTTTGCAAATACATTCTTTTAAGTTGAAGTTAAATTTATCAGAATAAAAATAAAGTATGGATGATGGAAAAGGTCATGGCCCTGCATGGGAAGCTGGGGTGCTATGAGAGCTGATTGAATCCCCCAAGATTTACCTCGGGGTGCTGCATATGTTTTACACCATAGGCAGCACCCCCTGAAAATGTGGTATAGGTAAGCTTACACTGCAAAAACTCTGGTGTTGATTTAACACCAGCCCATAATCTATATGTCAACACCAGAGAAGTGTTAAACAACACCAGTTTCGTTTTGGTCTAACCATGGAGCTTCTGTTAATAGCTCTATGGTCTAACACCAGATAGGTGTTTATACAACACCAATTAGTATCAAAACAGCATTGGTTTGATTCCAAACTGGTGTTGTTTCAATACTTCATCTCTGGTGTGGACATATATAGATTCAGGGCTGGTGTTAAATCAACACCAGAGTTTTTGCAGTGTAAAGAGCAGAAATAAAACCAAAATTACATTCATTACATAGAGAACCCTCTCTTTTTTTGGGGGGGGGGGGGGGCTTGTCAAATTTAAGCCAGCAACCCCTGTTTAAAAATCATTCCCAGGGTCTTGGAAAAGTTGCTGTAATAATATGAACACTTGTAACAAGGGTTAATTTTCAGATTGAAACTCTTATAAATGTATGTGGAGGTACAATTTCATGAGACTTGCATAAATATGCAAATTCTAAATAACTGGTACAAGTAGTTAGCTCTTGACTTCAGATTATGAGGCACATATTGTTTGTGTCAGTGAATTAGATGATGTAATTATATCAGAGGTCTTTCAAAGTTTATGACAACTTGTCTTAAGAGATTGAGGAGTGTGCAGATTTTTTATCATTTTATGGAATATATCTCACTCGTAAACATTGTGTACTTTAATTTAGACATATGTAATAATGGTTTCCACAATTCATAGTGCATACATTTAGCATTGGCAATTCCAATCCTATTCTATGATTTCATTGACTGAAATTTAAGATTTATTCAGATATAGTTAACAAGTATAGTGCATTACTAAGGATACTGAAAAGAATGATTGAATACTGAAAGTAAACATAAAATCAATTTATGTTAATATGTCAGCATGCTTTCTCACAGTTATTGATTTTTGTGTAGAAAATACAATAGTTTGTTAAAAATTGACTTACTTATATTTCTGTTTGGCATCATCATAACAATATGAGCAATAATGTACATGTATTTCATATTTACAATTACTTCCAAAATACTATATATATATATATATATATATAGAAAACATAGTTATATGGTAATTGCTTATGTCCCACATGTTCCTTGAAGCATAGTCACTGATCATCTGATGATGTCCAGTGAGGAAAAAAAAGACCATCACAGACCATCGTGTGGGAATGTAATGATCCTATCTGACAGACTGTCAAATGGTATTTAATATTATATCATGTTGATATAATTAGCATCAATACTTTAAGTATTTAGAACAAATTCATGATATAGAACATCTTTGTGTCAAATATCCTAGTTAGTAGTGAATAGATTTATATGTAATAGACTATTTTTCCACCGAAACGTATTCATACTGCAGATGATATTTTCAAAGTCTATGAATATTTATGAATGAAAAAAAATACTTGTACTGGCTGTCCATTTCCCGTCCAGTTGAATTAAATTCTGTTGTCCGTCCAGTTTGCAGTTCGTACAATTTTCCTTTATTTGTGTGACACATGCATCATTTAGGTATGGATACATAATATGGGGACGTGGTTGGTTGAAGCCATGAAAAGAAAAATCTACTCGGATGCCACAAGTATGAATAAGAGGATGCGGGAGGGGTTGGAGTCATGGTGTAAAATAGCTTTCATCTTGCTGGGTCAGATATGTTTAGAGAGATGAAGAGATGAGGGGGGGATGAGAGGGAATGGGGAGGGGGAGAGGGATGGGGAGGGGTGAGCAAGAGAGAGAGAGAGAGATGTGGAAGAAAGGTAGTGAGGTGGATGAGAGAAATATTTTGTTTTTTATATGTTTTTATTGATAAATCGACATACAAATCATTTACATCAAATTCCTCTATAAAAGTTACATAAAAAAATAAAGATAAATCAAAATATATACAAAAGAATGGAGTGATCGGGAAAATAAAGAAAAAAAGCAACAAGGAGAAAGCGGAGACATGACTTGTATATCATTGCATTAAAACGATATCATACTTTTACATGAGCAAGAACCCCTAAAATGGAAACCAATCAGCAACAAATTTTGGCAAAGTTATTTTGAAAAATAATAGAAAGAAAGACCATGATGGAAAGCATTAAAACAAAACCTACTCAGGCTGGAAAGGGCAGAAAAGAGGGAGGAGACGACCAGCCGCCCCCTAACTCTCTCACACGTCCCCCCCCCCCCTACTCGCCTTTTATTATTTATCTTTCATAACTGAGCATCTCTAAGACTTCCACTAACAGATTTGTTTTCAATCAATCACAGTCGTAATCAAGCATTTGGGTAGAAATTGTGAATTACTGACAAATCGGGTAATTTAAAGTTCTGTGTTGCTGCAGATATTGTTGTTATATGCTGCTGTCACATTCTCCGTATACGGCGAGTCGAAAACAGCCGGTTTTCTGATTTTATTGAAAGGTCAAGTCCACCTCAGAAAAATGTTCAATTTGAATCAATAGAGGAAAATCAGACAAGCATAATGCTGGAAATTTCATCAAAATCGGATGTAAAATAAGAAAGTTATGACATTTCAAAGTTTCTCTTATTTTCAACAAAATAGTTATATGAACGTGCCAGTTACATCCAAATGAGAGAGAGTCGATGATGTCACTCACTCACAATTTCTTTTGTTTTTTATTGTTTGAATTATACAATATTTCAATTTTTACGAATTTGACGATTAGGACCTCCTTGCCTGAAGCACAAAATGTTAAAAGAATGGAATCCCACGTGTTCAGGGAGGAATGAAATTTCTTTTCACACGACAATGATGAGAAAATCAAAATATTTCATATTTCATATAATAAAATACAAAAGAAAAAGTGAGTGAATGATGTCATCAACTCTCTCATTTGGATGTAACTGGCTCGTTCATATAACTATTTTGTTGGAAATAAGCGAAACTTTAAAATGCCATAACTTTATTATTCTACATCCGATTTTGATGAAATTTTCAGTGTTATGCTTGTTGAATTTTTCTCTTTTCATTCAAATCAAGTTTTTGTTGGGTTGGACTTGTCCTTTAAACAACCCATATGTAGCAGGTACCAAAAAAGTTAAAATGGCTGTTTTCGACTCGCCGTACGGCGTCCGTAGGGGAAATGTGACTGCAGCATATATTAGATTGCCTTTTCTTGTCCCGACACCTAATCTGATTGACAAATAATGACAAGAATTACATTATTTATTGTTCAACATCTTTAGTGAGATCAGTACCAGGAGAAGCTTCATTTAAAATTTGGTGATGTGCTGAAGTAAGAATTGACATAACACCAGAAGCCTGGAGGGGGGGGGGGGCGTCAAATATATTGCTGTACACACTCGTGACCAAGTAATTTCCAAACACCCCTAAACGAGTTTTTCGCGGGAAAAAACATCTTGAAATAATAATTATTGTTTCAAGGGAAGAGAATAAGAAGACTTGAATTCCATCCTGGCGAGAAAGCGTAGTGAGCTATATTACCGTCTTTTCTTCATTTTTCCCCTTTCCTCTCTTTTCCCTAAGTTTATTCCCCTACGTTTCATCTTTGAAGACAAGTGTCTTGCTTCCTTTGTGCTCTTCTTTCACCTTTCAATTTTCCTTTTTTTCTTTTTCTTTCCTTTCCATTTTCTTATCCTTTGTTTTCTTTTCTCGCTCCATTTTCTTTCATTTCATTATGCTCTCTTTTCCCCTTTCCCTTGCTTTCTCCCTCCTTTTTCTTCTTTCCTTTTTATGAATTTTAAAACTGTTTTCTTTTCTCCCTTTATTTCTTTCTTTCTTTTATTCTTACTTTCTTTCCCTCCCCTCCCCCCCCCCCCTCCCTCCCTCCTCTGATTTTAGGAAAGTAAACTTTCAGGATTTCGTGTACATGAATTTTGTGCACTTTTTAGTACATGGAAAGTCTGGGGGCACCGTCTACTGGATTAATACATTTTTAAATATAGCCTATCTGAAATATTTTTATTATGAACAGTTATGAAAAGGCCCGTGAAAAGGGGACTCAGTGGCTTCGTATAAAATTGATGTAAACTAAAGACTCATAAATCAAATCAAAAAGTGATATAGACCTACATTTTGACAATCACATCTGAAAAGGGATATTATGCCCGGGGGCCACTTACATTGACGAGTGGATACCATGCGCGCCCCGGCCAAAAACACGGAAAAGGGATGTCTTTTTTACGATAGGGCACGTTACGTCCCGGGGGGGGGGGCACTCAGTATATAATGCATAGTGGGTATGTGCCGCGGAGGGGACCCCCATTTTCACACTCAAATTTCCGTTCCAAGGCATAGCATTTTTGCCTTGTTGAGAAAAAGAACAAAGGAATCCGCTCCAAGGCAAAGCATTTTGTTCTTATGCTAAGTTCACACCAACGGCGAATGCCGCGCTTTAAATCGGCGATCAATTCGGCGTCATTTTTTTTCAACTTTTAAAAAATCTCACGATCTCATCAGATATGTTATGCTCTGATAAGCTCTGATGCGCTCTGATACGAAGTTCGTTCCCGCTTGTGCGACAAATTATTTCCCGAATAGCTACGGCTTCTCACGCTATGATGCCGATTGATCAGGATTTATTACGCTTTAAATCACGCTTTGATATGATTATCAAGATCTCTTGTGCATTTATAGGGTCTGTCAAGCTCTGTTACGCAATGACGAAATTCGAGATTCTGATTGCATCCCGACTCTGATCCAGAGTATATAAAGATGCAGCAGATACACGACATCATTTCATCTTTGGCAGAAGAACGAGATGTGGAAGTTCAATATATACCAGACTATGAACCATCCTATGATGTAGACATGACCTTTGTCTCCCTGTATATAACTACATGATAGCCCTCTAGGCAGAGGAGAAAGAACAGCAACGACAAGAGGAGATTGAACTACCAGCAGGAGGGAGAAGACCATTCATCAGGTGCTGCTGGACCATGCAGGCCATGGCTCACTGAAGAAAGAAGACAGCAGTATATGGCCAGTACACTATCCTCTTAGACACACAACCGCGGTTAGAGGACCCTTTTGCCTTCACAACGTTCACCAGAGTAACCCCTGAGGTGTTCGATGAGATCCTTGCGAGAGTTGCACCAGTCATCCAGAAGCGACTAAGAGACTAACTGCAGGCGCCCTTTGTCCGCTGGCCTGGCAATCACCTTGAGACATCTGGCCACTGGGGACAACTAGAGATCACTGGCATATGGTTTCAGATGTGGTATCTCAACCATATCAGATTTGATTCCAGGAGTGTGCAGGGCCATTGCAGAGGCATATAAAGATGAGGTCTTCAACATACCTACCACCCCTGGAGCATGGAGCACCCTTGCCCAGCAGTTTGAACAGAGATGGAATATCCCCATGCAATTGGTACATTGGATGGAAAGCACACAGCCATTAAGAAGCCAGCAATCACAGACAGTCTCTACCACAACTATAAGGGCTTCTTCTCTATACCACTGCTGGCATTGGTAGATGCAGAGTACAAGTTCATCTGGATTGAGCTGGGAGGTAAATGACACATGTCTCACTCTGAGCTTTTCGAATGCCTAGAAGATGGGTCCATAGGGCTGCCCCCATCATGCCCCCTCCCTGGAGAAAATCAGCTTGATACCCCTACTTCATCCAGGGTGACGATGTTTTTGCCCTGAAGAGCTCAGGTACATGATGAAGCCATACAGCAGAAGAGGGATGACAGATGAACAGAGGATCTGCAACTACAGGATCTCAAGGGGAGAAGAGTGGTGGAGAATGCCTTTGGCATCATGACCAACAGGTTCCGGTGCCTGTTGTGAACACTGGAACAGAAGGTAGATAACATCAGAGATTTGGTGGAGACTGCTGTGGTGCTCCACAACCAGCTGAGGAAGAGGGTGGCGCTGGCAGCCAATGCGGTGGACCACGAAGATGAAGAGCACAGCTTCGTACTAGGGGCCAGGGGAGGGGGGCCTCACTGGGAAGATGTTCCGCAACCACCTGCAAGGGGGAACCTCGCCACTGTGGATGCCAGACATCAGAGAGATCATCTCAGAGAATACTCTCCAGTGGGTGCTATCGACTGGCAACAAAAAATGGCTGGGGTGGTACTTCCTGATTGAGTCAAGAAAGGAGTGGCTCAGATATCGTCAGAAGCAAATGATGAAGATAAAGACTTTTGTGTCTGGGAATAAGAACATACTCCCATATGCACATTCGTTTTTTTTTAAATACAAGTTTGAAATAATTTTTGTATTGTGTGTACTTGTGAAGATTTTAATATTATTATTGATGTTAATGTTGTTATGTATTTCATCTGCTTGTAAAAATATAAATACAGACTTTATTGATTTCTTACCCATTAAATATAAAAAAATACTACTATTGTACATCAGGAGTGAAAATTTAAAGGAATCAAGTTGCAGAATTCGAAATTTAGACATGTGCGATTAAAGACTTTTAAAATACGCATTTTGTGTTAAATTGATTATTACAAATTATTACAAATTGATTTTCTTACTAATTAAAAAATTAGTTAGAAAATCAATTTTATAAAAGAGAACATAAAACAAAGGAAATAAAATATAAAACATTATTGAATTAAAAAATGAAATATAAAAAAAAATAAATAGAAAAAAACTTTGTGGAAAACTTCAAGTTTTAAAGAGTTTTTCTATTTATTTATTTTTTTATTCTATTGCCTTTTCTATTTTATCATGTTTTATACAGGGTGTCCCATTAAAAAATGCCCGATACACTTCTGGTCGTTTTTTTTCATTATTTTTTTGTTTCATTGAAAAGACCAACTCTTCATTTAGTAATTGATCCAAAAATACCCAAATCACATTCAGTGGTTTTTGTGTTATAAGTACTTCTTGCAAAGGTCTGTAACCGGTAAAATCAGGCTGAACGAATCCTTAACTGTAGGGCCTATGGGCAAAGTATCAAAAGTGGGGTCACCGCTTTGAACCAAGCTCTCTTAAACTCTGTTAAGCTTTCCTACGACTTTGATAAGCTTTGTGACGGCTTGATAAGCTTTAATACGCTCTCCCCGCTTTTCTCAATCCGTGACAGATCGCCTCAAATTTTTAAACAGTTTAAAAAAATTTGGCGCTCTTGCCGAATGTCCCGAATTGCTCAAAGCTTTCTCATGCTCTACTACGGTCTTTACGCTTTAATTAAGCTTTGTTACGCTTTGCCACCGCTTTGCACGCCGCTTTAAAGCGCCATCAAAGCGGCGTTGGTGTGAACCTATCTTTATCGAGAAAAAAGAGAGAGATATCCGCTCCAAAGCTTCGCATATTTTCCGTTACGCCGCTCCGATCGCATTGAATGAGCCGCAATTTTGGTGAAAAGCGGCAGCAGAGCTCCACCGGCGGAGGCCACGCTAGCTGCATCATGCACACATGACCGTTCCATAGGGATGCATACGCACTCACACGCTGGCGATCCGTTCCAAGGACCCCCGTTTTCACAAACATTTGTCGTTCCAAAGCCCGTTCCGAGGACCCTCCTTTTTACAATAAGCCCGCTCCAAGGCCCCCGTTTTTTGTCTCACCCGGCCGCGGACACCCCCACCACTTTTTTGGTCGAGTGCCCCCCCCCCCGGGCGTTACGTATACGTAACGTGATAAGGGTATCAAAAACACCAAATAATGAAAAAGGTGTCTATTTCGCTGTAGGAAAGCTACGTGTCTAGGGTCAATGTTTCGGGAATGAAAACAAAATTTAAATGTTTGATAAAGGTCCTCTTGCCCCAACACTACGTGTTTAGAGTCCGATTTGCGCGAGTTGTGGAAGGTGGGGCCGTACGAAACCAAATGGTGTGTAAAGGTAAAATCGACGACCGACGTGACAATATATCGCTGTACTTGTTTAGAGGTTCATTTCAGGGATTACTTGCCATGAGTATCGTTTTGTTTTCAATACTTGTTAAGGGTAGGGTTTGAGACGCCAATACTTGTCAGGGGTACATTTTCAGAATATGGAATATACGTGTTGGATGTTTAGGGTGAGACCCCGTGGTCGCGCATGATCCACTCGTCAATGGAAGTGCCCCCCCCCCCCGGATATTATGATAATCTTTATGGAATTCACAAAGACAATAAGAACTTGTTAAATCAAATAATGCGACCGTGCAGCGTGAGCTGAAAATTTTGATATTTAGACCACAAAACGGACATAATTTTTATAGAGCACTTAAAAATCAATTTGTAAATAAAAAAATAATGATGAAAGCTCGATGTCCGAGCTGTGTTTTGTATATTGACTTACTAATATTAAGCTCGATATCAGCCTATTGAGCAAGATATGAATCTCGAACAGGCAATGCCCCATGCGAGCGCGAAATTTTATACAGTGACATGTAAGTATGAGGAGACCGGGGAGAATGGGACATGGGGAGAAATGGGACACCCTTGTAACTTGAAAAATAATCATCCAATCAGCAAGCCGGTTACATCAGTAAAAAGGTGTCCCTAGGCATAGCTCAAAACAGAGGCAGCTACTCTACAGCTCTACAGGCGGTAAATTATAAACGAGTTTCTTTTTAATACCCCTTTTTAGATACTTTTTGATCGTTTCTTGTGAGTAAAATTTCAAGTATATCACATAGATCTTGTATATCCTATATCATGTCATTTAATAGGGTAATAAGTGTGCAAAATACTGAAGATAAATTTGTGTGATGAAAGACAGGTTAGAAATAATGACTGTCATTTTATTTTTTTGTTACTAAGGGGGAGAAATAGGACACACTGTCCCATTTCTCCCCGCACTGTCCCATTTCTCCCTAGCACATGTAAGTTCTACTTGTTCAATTCAAATCCTATCACTGTGAAATAGATCATATGATTATCTTGACATCTTTATTGCACAATAAATGACTTTCTCGTGTTCTAGTACTTCGCTTAGGCCGTATTTTTTCCTAGAATTTATTTACGAGCAAACCAATAATTTCCACACTTTATTTTGCTTTATTTTCCTAAAATAATAGGCAAGTATCTTCAGCAAATTATTTATTATTCCAATATATATTTTTTTGTTTTTGTGGGTGGACAAAATGCCTAGAACATACCAACGAAAACAAGTAAAGGACCATCACCTCACGAACAAATGCTTGACGCAGTTAGGGTAGTAGTTGAGGAGGGAAAATCAATTCGCCATGCTGCAGACGACATTGGAGTAAAAAAAATCAACATTGGCAAGATATGTGAAAAAGTACAGCTCGAATCATGGAGCTCATCTAGCACCTGACTACCAACACCCATGCGTGTTACCCAAACATTTGGAGGATGCACTGGAAACTTATCTAGCAAAATCTTCGAAGATGTTCTATGGTTTGACACCAGCAAGTGTCAAGAATATCGCCTGTGAAATGGCACTATGTTAGGCTGTTAGAGAAAACTTTCATCATTTATGTTAAGAGTGAACAATAAATTGAAGCATCTTAAAGTTTTGCAGGCGACCACTGCTTTGGTACCTCTGGAGCATACATTGGAAAATGCAAACTCAGAATCCCTATTTAGTGTTGCAAGTCTAGTAAAGCAGCAGCCAGCAGGCGGCAATCATGTCAAGGAATATTTCGGCTTGAAAAAATCCACATGATGTGGAAAAAATTGCCAGCAAAACATTGAATTAGCTTCAAATTAATATTCATTTGTTTAAGCCCCAAGATATTATTTTGCAAGTTGCCTCGTTTACAAAGAATAGTATCCCTAAGAAGCAAAGGATAGTTACACTTTCAATATAACGTTTTATTTGGACAACTGACGAGATAATTTTCCCAATTGATATACAAATGTAAACAAGTTCTTCTTGCTTTCTGTAAAAAAAAAATCAACTCAATTGATTTCATTTGTGTTACAGATTTGTTCATAATAGTTATAACACAGTAATCTAGATTACTAGAAAACAGAGTAGAAAGTATTTTGGAAGATAAAGTGAAGCAGGTTTTCTTTCAAACCATCATATTTTCAGGGGGAAAATGAAATTTAGAATTACAAGATAGGAAATCCTGAAGTTTTGCCCTAAAATTTAGGGTTTCCCATTCCCCCCCCATTGTTTTAAAGAAAACCTGCTTCACTTTATTTTCCAAAATACTTTATACTCTGTTAGAAGGGCATTTACATCATACTTCATTTTTGTTGCGTCAAATAACTGTAGGTCTGGGGTTTAAGTGCCCTTTTAAAAAGAGGCAGTGCCCTTTTCCCCTGTGCCCCCTTTTAAATTTACATGTACCTCATGTGATAGGATTGGGTGAAGGAAAACATATCAAATGTTTTCTTAATGTTTCTGTTTCTGTTTCTGTTTGTGGTAACTCCCGTAGGAACTCGGCAGGACAGCAATTATTGCTGGTAAACGCCAAGCTGGTATAGAACCAGTTACCTTGGAAACATTTTACGTCTAGGTTGATCAGTCATAGTGGCTGACGTAATAGACGACAGATATCACTCTTGGGCCTTTTTATCAAAGTGGAGACAATGGCAGAGTTGTTCAATGTGACTTGTTCAATTCTGTGTGACACTCACGTTGTATGCCAGAAGTTTATTTTTCATAGTTTTACAAATATTTGTGGTTTTTCAAGGAGGAAAAATGTCAGCCCAATTAGCAGCTTTGTGCAGGCGCGCCGGAACACTTTCAGTTTTTTTGGGGGGGCAAAATCCCGAAGGGGGCACAATATTTTGAAAGCGTGAGTTACCGAAGCGATCGAGCGGGAGAGGGTGTGGGACCCCCCCCCCACGGTAAGGACTTTGTGTAAAAACGGAGTATAAAAGTTGCTTTTCTAAGAGCATTCAAAAATAAATTTCATGAGAATTAAACAGTCCTGGAGTTCTTTTTGCTCCTTTTGTTTCCCCCTTCTGACCCAGACTGGTGTTTCTTCATGATCAGGGTCGCAGTTCCAGCAAATTACGAGCCTTATTGCAAACGAAATTGTTTCAAACCAATGTAATATTTAGGCCTTTTAAAGACTCTAAGATGACAAACATGACCGTACGCAGCCGGGGGCCGGCGATCGAGAGGGCAGAATTCACAAAATTCACCAAAAGTGTGCACGAAATCCTTCAATTTTATTCTAGAAAATGCAAAAGCTCCCCCATCACCATGGGCGGAAATCCCAGGGGGACAGGGGGACGCGTCCCCCCTACCATTTTGGAAAGGGGGGACATGATATCAAATGTCCCCCTACTATTTGTGCTCTTTTATTATGGAAAAATACATAATTCAAAATCGAAATTATACACGTGTATCCTCGAATTTCGAAATATATTAACAGATAGTTTTTGTTAAGAACTTGGTTAGGAAAAGAAAAGGCATACCGGCCCAACTATTCTCGAACTCGCATCTAGCCCTATATGCCAGCCAAAGAGTGATGACATTGATGACATCGATGGCCATTGTCAATTTCATATCTAATAAAAATGACGAAAAAAAAATCGCCTCTGGATACTTATAAGTAAATTTAGTGCATAGATGGTAGACGAGAATGTTCCATACCCAGTAAAATCATACCTTTGTTAAGCCAATTCACTTTCCCTTTATTCCAAATTTACTTGGAATATAAGAATATTTTCATTGTTCGCGTACTCAGTACAAAGAATAGTTTTCATGAGTTATGATTAATCCTTCACAGTGAACTTTAACTATGTTTAATCCCCAAAAATTGTTTTTAAACACTCTATTAATGAGACTTTTATATTCCATTTTTACACCAAATTCCTGCCGTGGGAGGGGTCATCATAGGTAGATCAAGGGGGCGAAGCGGCGGAAGGTGAGGAGAAAGATAAGAAGAAAGATAGAACCGGGAAGAAAGTTGAATGATGGAAGGGAGGGGAATAATTGGAAAAAAAACTTTCAGGTCATAGTATAGAAATAAAAAAAAATCGCTCGCGCTTTTGCATAAATACACAACCATCTCTTTATTTCAAAACGTGCTTGATTTTTTTTTCACTTTTTAGATCGAAATATATAAAATCAAATCATTTATCTAAGAAGATACCCATCTTTTTCATTATTTGTAGGTTTAGATATTTAAAAAAAATAGCTTGCCATTCGGTTTTAGTCTGAAATGTATTCATTAAAAGGTTAAACGTTATCACACTGTAATAAGATGGAAAAGGGGCTTATCAAAGGTATGTTTCACAGAGGAACTGTTCGTCAAAAGACGCGAGGCTTACTATGATAATGTAATTGCCCCGTCAGGGGCAAAAAAAAATCATTTTTAAACAATGGAAATGACAATTTTTAGGCAGAAAAGTGCCTTCATCGTTTACTTTTGTCCTTAAATAATTTATCATTTTTCTACTTTCAGGGGGGCACATGGGGGGGGGGGCAGAATCTTGTTTTGCCCCCCCAATTTGGGGGGGGGGGCAAGTGCCCCCTGCCCCCCCCCCCCCCGCTTCCGGCGCCCTTGGCTTTGTGTTGATTAGACTCAAAAGCTTACAACGTTTTTTCATTTTATACTAAGAGGTTTAATATTTAAGGAAAACAATGATTTTATGAGAAAATTCGTATGTAATAGTTCAATTGTTATCATATTTTTTACTTGTTCTTATGTTGAGTGTTCTTGCATGCAACAGTTGTTTTTAGCATTGTTTGTGTTCTTCAAAAGACGATGTTTAATTACAACGTTATGGCCCATTGTGTGTTCATTAATTGTAGAAGTGTAATCTTTAAATGAAAAAAGAGAGGAAAAGGAAAGAAAAAAAAAGGAACTTTCAGAAAGAAAAGGGCGAGAATGGTGTATGCACTTTGTAAAAAAGGATAATGTTCTGCGATTATGTTTTTTTCCCTCAACCAAGCGGCTGTTAGTAGAGCTTGTAAAGGGCCTTCTGTTCAAAAATTCATCTGTTTTTGTCTTATATCTTCATTAAAAAACGTTTGCTTTATCTTAAATCTCCTAAAGTGAGGATTTACTGATTGGCTTTTTGTGGTCGTCCCATTTCACCCCCCTTGATGTCCCATTGCACCCCGGGGTGTCCCATGTTACCCCAAAATTAAGGGTTTCAAAAATCATTAATTACACAAAATAGAATTGTAGGGGTGGCAATACATACTTCAGTATCTATAGTAAGTACATTTTGATAATGGCCTAGCTTGACATAAAATTAAAAAAGTTACAAGGAATCTTTCCTGATTATGCCAAAATGTCCCATTTCTCCCAAGTCTCCCCTATTTATTTGCAAGTTTTCCCCTCACCTAATTTTAGTCACTCGTCTTCCTCCTATTTTTT
The DNA here is from genome assembly GCF_018143015.1 of Lytechinus variegatus. Taxonomy (NCBI): domain Eukaryota; kingdom Metazoa; phylum Echinodermata; class Echinoidea; order Temnopleuroida; family Toxopneustidae; genus Lytechinus; species Lytechinus variegatus. The sequence goes on along the minus strand of NC_054750.1, from coordinate 20,609,377 downwards.
CCCCTTCTATCTTTCCCCTTCTTTTTCTTTTTTTCGTTCTAATTCTCTCCCTTTCTTTTTTTTGTTTCGCAAATATTTTCTCAGGACCGGGGGCACCTGGGGGGAGCGGGGGATCCTGGGGAGACACCAAATCTCAGGGGGGGCACGTCCTCCCAGGCTCCCCATAGCTACGTACGCCCCTGCTTTACTTTGGAATGGAAGACATCTCTAATAGCACTTGGGCATCGCCCTCGGGGCTATCGTAATAACTACAATTACTGATTGAACAACTGGGAAAAAAGTCTAAGGACATTTCCCTCTTTAGAAATCGCTAATGAGACGCCGATTCTTAGTGGATAATACTCAACAAAGGGATGTTGTACTACCAATCACGCGGTGTGTAAATAACCGAGCTCAAGCCTGTACTCAAGAAGAGGGATCGATCACAAAATTAGGTGCGATATCGGTCATATAAGGGAAAACGGAAAATGGGTACGGAGGAACTCTAATCAAGGAATAAAACGATCTCAAGATGTATTTTCCAGTAGGGTGGCCAAAATATCTTCAATTACCAAACGAAGACGACGATCCAGTACAGTGTATTATTGCTAACCGGGAAAGGACATTATTTGCTGTTGTAACCTTGCAGGCGGTGCATCTTTGGCAGTGCAAGGTATGTACCGTATTTAATCTCACTCCCAGCTCGGTACGGTACCGTACCGGTACTCCGTAGGCGTAGTGCCACTGCCAGTGCAGTGTGAGTGTTGGCTGTTGCGAGTCGCAGTGTTGCGGCCCAGCGCCCAGTCGTCGGGTAACTTGTTGGACTGACGTAGTCAGCGATGACGAGTCTGCGGGGTGCGGGGGCGAGCTTCGACAATGACGTGCCAACATAACACAAAAAAGTCAGTATTTTCTCAAAATTCCACCACGAATTTATTACAAACCAAGCATGCCAAGGCATGAAGATGTAAAATCTCTGCTGAGAAGTGAGAACCAAGCTGAGCGAGACTCTTGAGTCTGACAGATTGACAATGACAATGAGTCAAGACATGACAGTCTGAGATAATTCCGTTTGATCGCACCCGAGCTTCGTCGACTTCGGACTGAGTTCAGATTACAGGCTAACTTTTAAAAGTTATTTAGAGTACCGTACTGTAAAAGCTGTTATTTCGCGTGATTAATTTTTTGCGCTTGGCGGCTTCAAAACAAATTCGCGGGTTCTTAAATTCGCGCTGCACACTCCATAATCACAAACTACAGAACTAGTCGCTTCCTACTTGCCCATCTGGTTTTAATCAACATTTCAGCAACTAAATCATATTTTCTGATCATAATTCTAGCTCTAAAGCAGCATAATTCAGCATTGTTTTGATCCAATCATGAGCTTTTGTGACATTCAGCGCAACTTTTTGCTGGGCGGACATCGGGGAAGGCAAAACGGAGGCGCTGCTGCTAACTGCTGGCCTGCCTAGTATGAACGGCCGAGCACCGGGTAAGGACCGGGGGGAGTACGGCTATCAAAGTGCGTGGGATCAATCAACAAACATGGGCGATCAACCCAATGTCTTCTTAAAAACTAAACAGATCTAAGGTTAAACACTCACCAATCAAACAGCAAAAGCAATTTATATTTCAACCAAAATCATAATTTAAATACCGATCTGAAACTGAAAAAAAAAATGATTGCATTGCTTTGGAACAATTCTCGCGATGCATATGATTTTGGAGTTCAAGATTGCTTGCTTAAATGTCGCCCTCAATAAGTCAAATTATGCAATCTCTTTGCCAAAACAATACATGCAATTGAACCGCGGTTCAAAAGTTGCATTGACAAAGATGCTCATAAATTTGTGTGTTTTTAAATTTGCGCTTGCCGATCTTGCTGCGAAATGCGCAAAAATTTCCACTTTTACAGTAACATGCCCAAGATACGACGTGTTGAGCTTTACTGCAATAGTTTTTGTTCTCAAATTTCTTTTCACAAAGTGATATTTGCACCATCCATGGCATTGTTTGACAAATATTTTTTGCAATGATGTTCATTTTCAAATTCCAGACTGAGCAATGTCAATAGTACTCAATAGGGTCTAGCCTACATGTAGTCATCAATAGACCTAAAAAATAAAATCTTGAAATTTATCGCCATGTTTCACGGGCGAGAATCGACAATCCCTGCCCTTCGTTCGACATAGCACATCGCACGTTCAAAAGTCAATGCGTGCGAGAGCCACTGATCTGAATTGTGTCGCACCACATGCGATGTGCAACCCAGAAGTTGCAGCGGCCATTTGCTCCCGCATTGAGAACTGGGCCCCTGTCAAATGAATTGAAGTAAACCTCAGTGACTAGTGAAAATGTATTTTGCCACTGTTTTGCAGCACAGCGAGTAGTACGATGAGTTAGTACATTTAATTCCCCAAATACAGTAGTTTTAGAGAAGAGTCCATTCATAATGGAGGGGGATTTGGAGGTTTGAGGGAAATTATTAGTCCATTTCAAATATATACAATATAATATATTAAAGATGGAATCATCAAACAATTTTTCTTGTATAGTTTAATATTAATTGTAGTCATAAAAAACTAAATTTTGAGCCTATTTTCTTGAAATGATTATCAGAAATTCCCTTCGGATAATGGAACTGTCTGGCCGATTTTCATCAACATGTATCAAACAAATACAATGAATTGTCACTGCATTGAAGTAATAATTCTGGGTGATATTCAACATTTATTGTCATAGTTTCACATGATTTATACTAGAGAGATGTCCTACTGCTTTTGGAATTCATAAAAAAAAAGTCTGCAGTTTAGCAGGGATGAGAAGATTTCTTCCCTGGTTTTGGTGGCCTAGATATCCGCTCTATAGTGCTGTCACTGCTGTGGATGATTGAGTGTGCGTGCAGTGTGATTGAGGCTGAGCTGTGCACATCGTGAAGTGATCCACGATGGGACTTTTGTGGAATGATTTCAACTCCTTGTTTATAGATCTATTTTAATTTTACATTTTGATAAATGAATTTTGATATTTGTTGAATTTTACTTCCATTTGTATGACACTTGCTGTTTGGCATTAGCAATACATGTACATTACTTGGCAAGAGAAGTGTGGATTGATGTGAAATTTTTTTTTCTCTAGAATTTGGTAGTTTTGTCAGGAAACTCAACATAAAACAATGAATTTTTTAAAAGTGGAAAGGAAGCCCCAGAAAAATGGAGCCCTAAAAATTTTCACCAGAATTGATTTTTGTGCCCCTGATAGAATTTTTTCTCGACAGATCTACACTCTGATAAGGAAGAGCTGGAGTACCTGTAGGTTGCACTACAAAGGCCTGCTTGTCATTGTTAGGAAAATTTGCCCTGGTGCCCTTTTGACCAGAATAAAAGTGGTCTTCATGCCCTTTAGAATGGCCTTGATGCCCCTTGAAATTTTGGGGCATCCAAGGCCACTTTGCGCCAAGCTGAAAGCTTGTTTTAAAATATGTTTTAAGACACTAGGCCGCCTAGACTTGTGTGTTGTAAATTTGCATGGATGTGATGTTTTGATGTATCATGACAAGGCATTTGATAGGCTAGAGAAAGACTCAAGAAAATTTAGCAGCCCATCTTAACCCCTACCGAATATGTAGTACCATAGACATCTGCCAGTTACAACACATCTGGTGGCCGGGCCTAGCCGCCTAGGGCAATGTCATTTAGAGGGGTATGAGCCGCGGGTTATTGGAAGCAATTAGTACGATCTTAATCAATAATCGTCCATAAAAGTATGATTAACAAATGCACCTACATGTACATGTACCTTCTTGAAACCAATTTCAACTTTATGAATAGTGTGACTTTATATTTATAAGTCATTGATTCAAAGCAGTGAAGTTCCCTGACAAAGTTTGAACAGACACTGCATACTCGGTAGTCGGTAATGCCTTTTGTCACCTGTTACGAGCGAGAGCTTGCATTGGTTATAGTGCGAATTAAGCTGGCGCTTTACATTTTACTGTATCTATTCAACTGCAGGCAATTAGAAGAACTCAAAGGGCCCCACTTTTAATTGAGAATTAATTAGCTTAATGCTTCAAAATGCATTTTCCTCTAATATCTTTCCTCTCTTCCTTCCTCATTTTTTCCACGTTCTTGCTTCTTTCTTGTCTATTCTTTTACCTCTGTCTATCTATTTTTCTTTATTTTCCTCTTATTTTTCTTCTCTTTTTTATTTCTCCATGTGTTCATATCTCTCTATTTTCTTTTATTTTCCTTTTCTTTATCTTCTCTTTCTTATTTCGCCACATTCATACCTCTTTCTTTTTTATTTTCCTTTTCTTATTGTTATTTTTTGTCATTTCTCCATGTTCTTGCCTTTTCTTTTTCCTGTCTTTTCTATTTAAAAAAATTTTCCTTTTCATTCTTCTCTTTCTCCTTCCTGGTAAAATTAATCTTCATTTTCCCTCTTCTTTCTTCCTTCATTTTTCTATTTTTTAAAAACATTTTCCTTCTAGTATTCATTTTATCCCCCCCCCCCCGAAGTCCTGTTAGGAAATTACTGCCCGCCAGCTAATTTTTGTCTCACCCGCAGAGCAGAGGGAGACAAGGCGCCACTTTTCCGACGGAGGCGGCGATGTCGACATCAAATCTTAACCGAAGGTTAAGTTTTAAAATGAAAGCATAACTTAGAGAAAGTATATGGAACTAATTCATGAAACTTGGACTTAAGGTTAATAAAGAATTACTGAGCATCCTGACTGAGTTTCAGGGCACATGACCAAGATCAAAGGTCATTTAGGGTCAACAAACTTTAATAGACCATGTTGGGGGAATCAACATCGAAATCTTAACCTAAGGTTAGGTTTGGAAATGTCATAACTTCAAAAGTATATGAACCTAGTTCATGAAACTTGGCCATAAGGGTAATCAAATGTTGCTGAACATCTTACCCAAGTTTCAAGTCACATGACCATGGTCAAAGGTCATTTAGGGTCAATGAACTTTGACCATGTGGGGGGTACATGTATTTGTTTTATAACCATCATAACTCTGAAAGTGTATGGATCTAGTTCATAAAACTTGGACATAAGAGTAATCAAGTATCACTAAACATCTCATGTACATGTAAGTTTCAGGTCACATGACCAAAGTCAAAGGTCATTTAAGGTCAATGAACTTTGGCCATTAGAGGCAATTATTAAATTTATGTTATAAATTTCAAAGTTTATGTATATAGTTTATGAAATGTGGACATAGGAAGGGTAATCAATTATCACTGGCAAGTCTTATGTCACATGATCAAGGTCAAACGTCATTTATGGTCAGTGAACCTAGTATTGTATCATTTTCAAAGTAATTTTCAAAGTAATTTTCAAAGCCAGCACTGCTGCTACATGTACATGTATATTGAATCGCGTAATGCAGGTGAGACTGCCAGAGGCACTCCACTTGTTTCTTTCCTATTTGCTTCTTGTTTCATAGTTACCACCACACACAAGAGAATGAAGAGATAGCACGAAGGGGTATAAAAACAACTGGAAAAAAATCTCAAATTTCTTTGTTTCGTGAACCTTCCTGTAATTCCGTATTCAAAATTCATGCTATTAAGACATCAAATGCTAGACAGAATTCTGGAAGTGATAGTGGGGTTGTGATGTGGGAAATGTGAAGTTACATTGTACTTCCTCTCCTACGCCGGGTAAGCCATGGTAGTGTTATTGATATCGTGATACTACTGATCTTGTGTACCATATTGTACTTTGCAATGTACAACAAGAACGCCGGTTACTCCACGGGTGCGGTTTATAGTCTGTTACATTACTTACCGTAGTCAAGCACCGATATGATAATGCTGTCCAAAATAGAAAATGAGTGCGAGCAAAATGCACATCAACTTTGTTGCCTGCTGCAGTAGAGTAACACACGGTACATGTAATAAAAGCCTAGATGTTTTCGAAACGATCAAATGGAGTCAAGTACAGTCATGATGTTTGGATTGTCATGATTATAGCGAAGCGAGATCATGTTTTGTGGCTAGTATTCATATTTTGTTGAGATTTTGGAGTAATTTCTGTTGCTGTTCTGTGCATTTTGAGGAAAAATATGTTTTCCGTATTTTTCCATTTGAAAAGCCACTTTCAAAAGGCCATTTCTGCGAATTCCGTCCGTTTTCTGCAATCGCGGAAAATCACTGTCATTTCCCTACATATAGCTGGTATTATCGACAACGAAAAAAAGGTTTTCGATATCGCTAAGTGGCAAAAGACATCCGATTATCGACAAGACTGGCGAAGAGGTTATCGATAACAGCACTACTGCTGATATAGAATTGTTTTTGAAAATGTAAGTTTCATTTACAATTTTCTCACAGAGGATCATGAAAACTTGGTTTCCTTTTCGCTGATACATGTACATAAGTTCTGAACCTTCAGTTTGATAAATTGGCCTGAAGGATATGATAATTCTTGTTTTAATTTTTTGTATATATTTTTTTCTTCAATTTAAAGTGGTTTCCTTTCAATTGTCCTCATACAGGCCAGGGTTTACAGTACATGTACATACAGTATGTACGTGTACATGTGACAGTACTGAGCACACAATGCACACTCTCATGCATGTCCATGTACAGTACAGTGTATTGCATGAATCATAACATTACTCTCAACCTGCATTTATTATGCTCTGTAAGGCTGAAACCGAATGTTTCCTGAGGGAAAGCTCCATGCCTGCAGGGTTATGACTAATGAATTTCCAATTCCAGTTCACTAGTTTGTTGAATCTTGCCTGCATTTCCTTTCTTCCAGCTAGCTAGCCCATTATCGCAATGTGTTTACAGAAACCCCAAGGTATTTATGTTTGTTGCAGTAAAATTGGTGCATGATGTATTCATCCAGTTGTGCACTCATCATCGTGTGTTCAAGTGCCAGTACACTTTATTTCATCAAATATTATATTTTCCTTTTTCTAATTGATATGATTTGAATGTCCTTATACTGAACACTATTGTATGAAGCTCCTTCAATTATTTTTTCCAACTTGTTTATGTATCATGTAACATGTATGTTTTCAGAAGCAAGGCAAAAAGAAAAATATGTTTGCTCTGAAAGTTTTCTTCTCCTTTCAAGGAGCAGTTTATTTAATCAAGAAGCAAAATATGGCTGAAGTGTTTGCCCACAGTAGCAACACTGTCAATATCAGACTACATTTAGGCCTAAAGCTACATGTAGCATTGTTATGTAGGTACATGTATACCACATGTATTGTACAGTGCATACACTGTACATGTACATGTACATGTTTATAATTAGGCCTCCATGTTCATAATACATGTAAAACAGTTTCCACAAATTAGGCCTATACCTGCAAGTGTATTTAAAAAAATACCTTTTATGGGTTAAGGAACTGCTTTATAACTTGGTGCACAAAACAGTGAAGTCATATGTACATGTCAAAGTTAAAGGTCAAGTCCAACTCAGAAAAGTGTTGATTTGAATCAATAGAGAAAAATCAGGCAAGCACAAATGCACAATGCTGAAAATTTCATCAAAATCGGATGTAAGATAAGAAATTTATGACATTTCGCTTATTTTTAACAAAATAGTATGAACGAGCCAGATACATCCAAATGAGAGAGTCGATGATCTCACTCACTCACTATTTCTTCTATTTTCTATTGTTTGAATTATACAATATTTCAATTTTTACGAATTTGACGATTAGGACCTCCTTGCTTGAAGCACAAAATGTTAAACTGTAAGGGAATTCCATGTGTTCAGGGAGGAATGAAACTTCATTTTACATGACGATGACGAGAATATAAAAATATTTCATACAGTAAAATACAAAAATAATGAGTGAGTGATGTCATCAGTTCCTCATTTGCATACCGACCGAGATGTGCATGTATTAATGTTTTGTGAAATGAAGCGAAACTTTAAAATTTTACTTCCGATTTCGATGAAATTTTCAGTGTTATGCTTGTTGAATTATCAACTTTTTGTTGGAATGGACTTGTCCTTTAAACTGCGAGTGTGATTTTTTTCTTCTCATAAACACATTCTTGGTCATAGTGATATAGCTGTTCTTGTTTTTGCATTTCTTCCACACAGCCTTGTGTACTGATTGTGAGCTATCGTCGTTCTGATGACTCAGTGGTGGTCCTGGGAACAAACTGTGAGGCAGAATGGAAACCAGACTCAAGTGTCATCGCTGTGGCTGTAAGTAGATACAGTGGCACTTTTGTATGTACTGTGTTTGGCTTTACGGGTCGACTTCACAAAGGTGGTTTTCAAGACCATTGGTTGAACCCATGGTTTATGCAGATTTCTTGTATAAATTATGCTTATATACCGCATATTAAAGAATTCCAATGCTGATGCGCCATTTTGTCACAGTGCGTGAAATTGATGCCTGTTGCCATGGTTAGGTACGCTATTTTTTGTACTTTCCCGTTCGTGAATTCATTTATCGGAATACCAGATTCTGACCGGCAAAACACTGTCCGATTCTGGAACATAAAAATCTGACATGACTCAGGCCTACAGATAAATTAATATAGAGCAAAATCCAACAAGCATAACTAAAAAAAAATCAGAATTGGATGAAAACAAAGTTTTTAGGAAAATTTAAATTTTCACTTAATTTTTCAAAACAAAACACTTTTAATGCACATTATTTTCAGTACAGTCGGACAAAGGTCCTGCCCACTATTTCTTTTGTACATCTACATGCAGGGGCAGATCCAGGATTTTCCAAAGGGGGGGGGGCACATTTTCCCCAAGCAGGAAAAAAGGGTCTTTACTGTCAGAAAGGGGGGAAGGTACACATTTCTGTTTTAACAGTATTTTTTGCATTACAAATTTTAATTGTGCCTCTCAAAAGGGGGTAACCCCCCCACCTCCGTTTTAAATGTATTTCATTAATATTATAGTATATATCTGTTGATTTTTTTTTTATTCCCTTTTCATGCAAAACATGGGTTTGATTCCCAGTCCCTGTACTTGTATGTGTGGACTTGCTGTTTTTGCAACTTGATAAAATGAAATACAAAAATGAATTAGGGCCTAATAAAATACAAAAGATATAGCAAGTTCATGATCAATTCTTATATTGCCCTGAAGCCTGTTGCATAAAACTTTTTACCTGAGAAAACTCTGGTAAAAACTGAAAACTAAGGTTAGTCTGATTTCCGCCATTGACTTTAGCACAGGCCAAAAACTCCGATAAAAACAACCTGAGTTTTCTCAGGTAAAAAGTTTTAAGCAACGGGCCCCTGGTTGTTGTTTTTGTACGCCCGTCCTAGACGGGATGTATTAAGGTATCATGCTCGGTGTTCGTCCGTCTGTCTGTTTGTTAACATTTCCTTGTAAATGTGATAACTTCAGTTTAACTGAACTTAGGCTCATACAATTTGGTGTGTATGATACTAGCATGGATCCTCTGAAGCCTGTCGATTTTAAATCAAAAGGTCAAAGGTCAAGGTTACACCAACATGTTTTCATCTTTACTTCTGCATCCTTATAAACGCGATAACTTCAGTTTAATTTAACCTAGGCTCATATAATTTGGTGTGTATGATACTAGCATGGATACCAGGAAGCCTGTCGATTTTGAGGTTGAAAGGTTAAAGTTCAAGGTCACACTGACATGTTTTCATATTACCCTCTTGAAGTCCTTGTAAATGCGATAACTTCAGTTTAACTTTATACATGTAACCTAGGCTCATATAATTTGGTGTGTATGATACGCATTAATCCTAGGAAGCCTATAATTTTTGAGGTGAAAGTAGGTCACACTGACATGTTTTCATATTACCCTTCTGAAGTCCTTGTAAACATGATAAATTAAGTTTAACTTAACCTAGGCTTATATAATTTAGTGTGTATGACACTAACATGGATCCCAGGAAGCCTATTGATTTTGAGGTCAACAGGTCAAAGGTTGAAATCACAGTGACATGTTTTCATCTTACCCTTCTGAAATCCTTTTTAATGCATAACTTAAATTAAACTTAACCTAGGCTCATACAATTTGGGGTGTATGATACTAGCATAGATCCCAGCAATTCTATTGATTTTGAGGTCAGAAGGTCAAAGGTGAAGTCGCCACCTTCCACTTTTCTTGCTTGACCAATAACTCCATTTTCCATGTTACAGTTGAGGTGGGCATATTATGTGCTCGCCTTAGCCACACTCATGTTATATTAAAGCAAAGCTCATAAAATATATTTTACATTTTTTTATTTTTTCAAAATTTTCAGTGAACATTTATTAAATCCATGTAGGATTGTTTGAGTTTTCTTCACTTTCATTTTTGATAAACTTGAGAAAGAGCCTTAAATATAGTGTAGACAGGCTATATTGTAAAATCAGTTTACAATTTTCAACAAAAGTATTCACCGTGCAGGTTGCAGTATCTTTTACAAACCATATACATGTACATTGTAGGTGTACATGTACATACTAGTACTGTAACTTGCGCTATTTGTACCAGGGTGATTGTTTTATAGTCTGCAGACATATACATGTACCCACTGGTGTTTACATGTTCATGTACTGCATGGAATTGTTTTATTGCAGAATCTGAAGAAGAATATTTGCTTATGCCTGTCCTGTGGCTGTTCTCTTTGACATGAAACAGACATGGTTTGGAGTCTAGTCCGCATCATGAACATAATTTATTGAATTGTCAAATTTTAGTCTGTGCTTGCAGACTAGGTGCTTGTGCTGGCAGTAATGTGACCCTGTCTGACCTCTGTCACCTCACTGATTCACACAGTCAGCTGATTTAGGAAGTTTTGTTTATGTTGCTGGTCTCTAGTCAAGTTTGTTTCAATTTTTTCTTCACTTAATACCTTTTTTTTCGATCAGATCAGCGATTTACAAAATTTTATGGTGTACATAAAAAGAAAAATATTGAATGTTTATATCACAATTCAATTCATTTCAGTCTTTTTACCAGCATGTAGGCCCTACTGGTACTCTGACCATAAACCCTTCCCTCTAGACAAGAGAGAGAGAGAGAGAGAGAACCACAATTTGGTCTTTTTTCTGAGTCTTGTTGGCTATATTTTGTAGTCAAACACACAGTTAAATCACCATTCCTATTTCAAAAAAAGACATTTTGTAATGAATACAAAAGAATTCATGGTTATAAAATGAAGCCTTCAAGTACATGTATGTACAGTGTAATGTAGCCGCACATGAAAGGCCAACTGAAGTATGCAGGCCTGTACTGTATCCTGTCTGAAAAATGTAGATCAGTCTCCTGTGTTTTGGGATTTACATGTTTATGAGTTATAATTTACAATGTACAGGTATGTCAGTACATGCAGTCATTTTTTCAGACATGAAAGCTTGCTTGCAAGGAAAGGGTCATCTACAATTACCGGTACACGTACTTCATTAGTAGTACAAATGGGCTATTGTTTGCTTCTATTGTTGATATTGCTTCACTGTGCTAATGGTGACACCCAATTGAATTGCCCATTTAGGTGCATTGCCCATTCAGCTGTGTTATAACATTGAGCTGTATGAATGACAGTAGGGCCGTGTGCACCATCCCGAGTTTTCAAATTAGCGCGCTATTTTTGTTCTGGCAAATTATCTCGATCTGAATAATCTCGAGATTATTTGCAATGCAGATGCAATTATCGCGCTATTTCGTAGGATTAATCTCGAGATTGCAATCCCAAGTCAACTTGGGATTATTTGCAAAATACATGTAGCACGCTATTTCACGAATTATCACGCTAATTCGTAGGTGATGATGATGATATGATGATTATTTATACACGGCAATGCATCGATGCCTCGCTCGAGCAGGAATTGTTCTTCTTGCGATGGTGGAGAGGGGGGTTTCTTGAATCTTGAGATTAATCGCGAAGAGGGCAGATCGGGCTAAAATCTTGAGATTGGGCAAACTCGAGGATGGTGCAGCACCGCCTAGTGTGTCAAGAGAGGAAACCTGTTTGTTACATGGGGGGGGGGTGTTATAATGATCTCCAGGGCTTCAAGAGAGATTATGAATCTTTTACCCACCTGCTGCTAAATGCAAAGGTCAAGTTTAAATAAAGCTTTGAGAGCACCTGTTGAGTTTTCACCTGGAAATGTGCATGTACATATTTACATGTACTTGGAAAAAATATAGATGTAGGGCCTACATGTACATACATGTACATTGTAACAGTCAAGTGTACATACATGTATGTTTATGTACGCCTTCATGTACATACATGTACATGTTTACTGTATACCTGTATTGCCCATTTGCTCTATACATTTGCATTGTATGTCAGGGGAGCATTCTGTAAAGATTTAAAGGGATTGTTTGGGCTGAAAACAAATATGAAATAGAGTAAAATTAACAGAGCAGAATGCTCAAAATTTCATCAAATTGGATAACAAATAAGAAAGTTATTGAATTTTAAAGTTTATCACTATATGCAGTTATGCAGTTATGCACATTGTCATGAATATTCAATAGGTGGACTGATAATGTCACATCCCCATTTTCTTTTTTCTTGTAATGTTATTACTTGAAATCATACATGTATGATGTGTCTCCATTAATATGATGGAATAAGTTGTGGCAATAAATAACTGATGTACATTTAACCAGTTGTCAATCCAATTGTTTTAGTTCTTGGTAGAAAGGGTCATTCCATGCCAATTCGCCCAATGAATGTGCAATTTTGCACCCGACCGTCTCTGAATTTGTTGTAATTTGGTATACATAAAATTCACCATGGCCCAAGCACAAAACAAAAAAAATTAGTCCAATCGGTCCGTCGGTTCTCGCGCTACGGCCCGCCCTTTTCTCCTTGTTTTGACAAAAAGGGGCGTGACCTTCAACTTTCAATGGCCACTGCGTTGTTACGTGTTGACCAATTTTCATGAAACTGGTACCATTTGATAGGAAATTCAGAGAGGAATCCAAAACATGCATCGAATAATGTATTGGAGCAATTTATAAGGTCATGACCTTTGACCTTAACTTTGACTTTGAGTTTGACCCCCCGGACAAATAATTTTTTATCTTGATTTTCGTGTATGTTAATTATTGGTATGATATTGACAAAATATGTTGAAATCAATGATGATATTTTATTTCTTCACCTTTAAAAACTCTTCCAAAGATATCATGAAATTTCACTCTAGTCCCACACACTGATATTCATGTTAGTAAAGTGTTTACCAGTTTACATGATTTCTTCCAATCTTAAGTTACAGTATGCAAGCACATGAAAAGAAATTAAGCTTAATCAGTTCACAAATAAAAGATTAAACCTTTATGCTCATGAATAGGTACCTGTTTAGGCATTTTGATGTTCATCAATATATATTCATTTTGATGTTCGGCAATATACAGTGTATATCATATATATTCATGGTAGTAAAGTCTTCACTTTTATCATCAAAATATATACATGTATATATATATGTATATGATATATATTGCTGAATCATAAAATGCCTATTAACAGATACCTATTCATGAGCATAAAGGTTTAATCTTTTATTTGTAAACTGATTAAGCTTAATTTCTTTTCATGTGTTTGCATGCTGTAACTTAAGATTGGAAGAAATCATGTAACTTGTAAACACTTTACTAACATGAATATCATGTTAGTAAAGTGTTTACAAGTTTACTAGTGTGGGACTAGAGTGAAATTTCATGGTATCTTTGGAAGAGTTTTTAAAGGTGAAGAAATAAAATATCATCATTGATTTTAACATATTTTGTCAATATCATACCAATAATTAACATACACGAAAATCAAGTTAAAAAATTGTTTGTCCGGGGGTCAAACTCAAGGTCAAAGTTAAAGCTTGTGTATAGTTTTGGTAAATCCACCAAAATGCACCTATCACTATTCCAATTCATTGCTAGCTAATATGAATGGATATGCCCTATAACAGTTATGATGTGGAGGATATGAAATGAAAATGTGTTTTACAGGATAAATTTTGCGATTTTACATGGAAATTTAACTTGATCGGGTCACCCGATCAAATTAAAATATCTGTGTGTTTTTGTCTTTCAATTAAATCCTATTCCAAATCATGGAATGGGCTGAAACTTTCAAGATATGTTCTTTGTCTGTAACTTTTGGATATCTAATCACTAAATTTATAAGATAAGTGCTTGAATGCCCATTTTTTTAATTCAAAACAAGCATCGCCGAGAGAGGGCGCTATATATCCAAGATTTGAATATTTGAAATTTTCTCAGAGAAGTGCAGTTGGAAAAATATCTAACGGTCTCGACGCTTCAGCAGGGCTCCACACTAACCCATTTTTTCTACTGGTCCAACCTATTCATGTCGGACCAGTAGATACCCAGTTTTTGTCTCACCTGCGAAGCAAAGTGAGAAGTAGGCGCCGCTTTTCCGACGGCGGCGGCGGCGTCAACATCAAATCTTAACCTGAGGTTAAGTTTTTGAAATGATGTCATAACTTAGAAAGTATATAGACCTAGTTAATAAAACTTGGCCATAAGGTTAATCAAGTATTACTGAACATCCTATTAGAGTTTCATGTCACATGACCAAGGTCAAAGGTCATTTAGGGTCAATGAACTTAGACCATGTTGGAGGAATCAACATCGAAATCTTAACCTGAGGTTAAGTTTTTGAAATGTCATCATAACTTAGAAAATATATGGACCTAGTTCATGAAACTTGGACATAAGGTTAATCAAGTATCACTGAACATCCTGCATGAGTTTCACGTCACATGACCAAGGTCAAAGGTCATTTAGGGTCAATGAACTTTGGCCGAATTGGGGATATCTGTTGAATTCCCATCATAACTTTGAAAGTTTATGGATCTGATTCATGAAACTTGGACATAATAGTAATCAAGCATCACTGAAAATTTTGTGCAAGTTTCAGGTCTCATGATTAAGGTCAAAGGTCATTTAGGGTCAATGAACTTTGGCCGAAACGGGGGTATCTGTTGAATTACCATCATAACTTTGAAAGTTTATTGGTCTAGTTCATTAAACTTGGACATTAGAGTAATCAAGTATCACTGAACATCCTGTGCGCGTTTCAGGTCACATGACCAAGGTCAAAGGTCAATGAACTTTGGCCGAATTGGGTGTATCTGTTGAATTACCATCATAACTTTGAAAGTTTATGGATCTGATTCATGAAACTTGTACATAAGAGTAATCAAGTATCACTGAACATCCTGTTCGAGTTTCAGGTCACATGATCAAGGTCAAAGGTCATGTAAGGTCAATGAACTTTGGCCATGTTGGGGTTTTTCGTTGAATAACCATCATATCTCTGTAAGTTTATTGGTCTAGTTCATAAAAAAGGGAAATAAGAGTAACCATGTATCACTGAACATCTTGTGCGAGTTAGAGTAGTATTCAAAGTGAGCTCTGCTGCTATATTGAACTGCGTGATGCAGGTGAGACGGCCAGAGGCATTCCACTTGTTCAAATTTTTACTGGTCCGAACCTAAAATCTACTGGTCCCAAAAAGTAAAGAAAACATTAAAAAAAAGGCGCAAGTTTATTTTTCTAGCCTTTCGTGACCCCCCCCCCCCCGTAAAACGAAGGAATGAAGGACAAAAAGAAAGCAAGACAGAAACGAAGAGAGTAAGAAAGAAAGAAGGAAGGAAGGAAAGTCAGAAAGAAAGGATGGAAGGAAAGAAGTAAGGAAAGAAGGAAGGAAGGAAAGAAGGAAGGAAAGTAAGAAAGAAAGAAAGGATGGAAGGAAGGAAAGTAAGAAAGAAAGGATGGAAGGAAGGAAGGAGGGAGGAAAGAAGGGAGGAAAGAAGGAAGGAAAGAAGGAAGGAAAGTAAGAAAGGATGGAAGGAAAGAAGGAAGGAAAGGAGGAAGGAAGGAAAGAAGGAAGGAAAGAAGGAAGGAAAGAAGGAAGGAAAGTCAGAAAGGAAAGTCAGAAAGAAAGGATGGAAGGAAGGAAGAAAAGAAGGAAGAAAGGATGGAAGGAAGTAAGGAAAGAAGGAAGGAAAGTAAGAAAGAAAGGATGGAAGGAAGGAGGGAGGAAGGAAGGAGGGAGGAAAGAAGGAAAGTAAGAAAGAAAGGATGGAAGGAAGGAAAGAAGGAAGGAAAGAAGGAAGGAAAGAAGGGAGGAAAGGAGGAAGGAAGGAAGGAAGGAAGGAAGGAAAGAAGGAAGGAAGGAAAGAAGGAAGGAAGGAAGGAAGGAAGGAAAGAAGGAAGGAAAGAAGGAAGGAAAGAAGGAAGGAAAGAAGGAAGGAAGGAAGGAAAGAAGGAAGGAAAGTAAGAAAGAAAGAAAGGATGGAAGGAAGGAAGGAAAGAAGGGAGGAAAGAAGGAAGGAAAGAAGGAAGGAAAGAAAGGATGGAAGGAAAGAAGGAATGAAAGAAGGAAGGAAAGAAGGGAGGAAAGGAGGAAGGAAGGAAGGAAAGAAGGAAGGAAAGAAGGAAGGAAAGAAGGAAGGAAAGAAGGAAGGAAAGAAGGAAGGAAAGAAGGAAGGAAAGAAGGAAGGAAAGAAGGAAGGAAGGAAAGAAATAGAGAAAAAAAATTAAAAGATTGAAAAGAAAGAAGGAAAGAAAACAGGAAGAAAACAGAGGAAGAAAGCTAAAACTATTATCATAAATAATTTGTTTCTTTTTTGGCTCAATTAAAATAGCTACGAAAGAAAGTCAGAAACCAAGTGTATCAACACACATAAATGCATATGTGGGGCTAATATGTATTCAGACGATACCACCCGAGACCCGATCTGTTTGAACCAAACAGAAGTGAAAATTTACCCTTTTACTGCTTACAGATGACAGAGTTACTCCAATTTTTAGGAAATATGGACATCATAAGAGCCTTTCATGAGTATGAACCGTGAATTTTGACAGTTCTGTGAGAGATTTCTGCCAGAGTTTAGCCAGGCTTCGTTCGTGCGGCCAGTGGAGAATTCACCATGTGGATTGTGTGGCTAGCTACATGTACACTGTATGCATGCTGTATAGTACTCTAGTAACACGTGCGATTCATTCTGTGTGTATTCTGTGTGTGAATTGCAGAATTTAACGGGGGGGGGGGGGAAATGGTTTGCTGTGAATTTGACCATTTCTGGAAAAGTTATTGGCCCAACAATGGTTTTTATTACTGGTCATGTCGGACCCTTAAATCTTGCTATTTTTGGAAAAATTACTGCCCGACAATGATATTTTTTACTGGTCATGTCGGACCAGTAAATCTTCCAATTTCTGAAAATCTACTGGCCCAACAGCGATTTTTACCGGTCTGGGACCGTCGGACCGCCGCTAGTGTCGAGCCCTGCGCTTCAGTAAGACTGTCATATTAGATGATATTCGATTATCAGTCACATTATTGACCCTTTACCAAAGCTATACACAGGCTTTAAGGTCAAAGGTCATGACCTTATAAATTGCTCCAATACATTATTCGATGCATGTTTTGGATTCCTCTCTGAATTTCCTATCAAATGGTACCAGTTTCATGAAAATTGGTCAACACGTAACGACGCAGTGGCCATTGAAAGTTGAATGTCACGCCTATTTTTGTCAAAACAAGGAGAAAGGGGCGGGCCGTAGCGCGAGAACCGACGGACCGATTGGACTATTTTTTTTTGTTTTGTGCTTGGGCCATGGTGAATTTTATGTATACCAAATTACAACGAATTCTGAGACGGTCGGGTGCAACCACTGGGTGAATCCAGATGGAATGACCCGAAAATTTTTTGAATAAACCTTATTTCATATAATAAAATACAAAAGAACAAGTGGGGATATGATGTCATCTGCCCATCTAATGAATATTCATAAAGACATGCCTAGAACTGTTTCACCAGATTAATGCAAATCTATAAAATTCAATAACTTCAGTTATTTGCTATCCGATTTTGATCAAATTTCCAGCATTTTGCTTTGTGAATTTTACTCTATTTATTGATATAGAAATATCTCCAGACTAGAGCATCCCTTTAAAAGTGCATATGATACAATTGTGACATTTTGAAAACCTGCTCCATGTTATAGAAGCTTGGAAGGTTCCAGAAGTAAAATTATATGTCCTACAGACTACATGTACGTGTATGACATGTAGTAGAAATGCCACAGACTAGTAATTTGCTTTCTATTATTGTTGTCATTTCCTTTCAACGGCCATAACCACACAGCAGACATGACACACATACATGTACATGTACAGTCAGTCATTCAAGACTTGGAAGTCAAGTTCAAATAGTAGATTGATCTTGACAAAACAACAATGATGCTCAACTTATTGTACATGTAGTCATGTACACATTGTAGTCATTTCAAATATATTTAAATCTCATTTAGGTGTACAATATTACATTGTAACTTACACTGTACACTGTACTCAGTGTACTGGCGTAGCTCCATGCACGTAGTGCTTGGTTTATGTACACATGGAGGCATGCAAGAGGTTTCTCAAATGTAGATTGTCGTTTTAGGCAATCTTTTACATGTATCATTTAAAACATAATTTTTCCTGAAATTCTAGAGCTCTCTGTAAAATTGCATTCATTTTGATTTGACAGACGTCTGGTGGCCACCTGTTATTATTAAAGATTGTATCTGAGAACAACCAAAGACTGTATGGAACAAAACAATCAGGGTAAGTACTGTATGAGTCTACTTGTACCTCAGTCACATTTTCCCGGCCCTACGGCAGCTGTACGGCAAGTCGAAAACAGCCATTTTATTTATTTGAATTATTCAAACCATCTATATGTACCTGTACTGTAGTTGGTACAAAATGTTATTTAAAATGGCTGTTTCGACTCGCATACAGCCGCCATAGAGCAAATGTGACCGAGGGATTATCAAAGCTTTTTTATTTAGTAAAAGTTTGCTTTCAAATGTTGATTTGAATTTTATATGATGTTGTTTGAGGTGAAGTGGTGTTTCCATCAGAAAGTTGAATTTGTGCAAAACTGGTGGGATGTACAAATCTATTAATATCATACTATTGAGATGCCACCAGTGTATACATGTATATGTACATGTAGTTTGATTTTGAGTATGCATAAAATTGCACTTTCATCGCCATGAAGTTGATCCAGCCAACTATATACATGTAAATATGTATTTTGTTTGTCAATTTCAGTTCTTATCATTACAAGCGGGATGTGACGGAAGCAGACACAATTGCAGTACCAAGGCTGAAAATCACCTTTGGTGCTACATTCCAGGTGACTGGAGGTGTTGCATGGTAAGTTTGTATTACCATACTATCGATATTCAATGTAAAATATGTTTTATCTCAGTGATACCACCCCAATTTAAAATCATATAGGTCCCATGGTATAATGTTCTTGTCAGTTTACATGCATGTATAATGAATTGTACAAATGGAAGTCTATGGTAAACCATGTTACCCCCCCCAGAAAAAAAAAATGAATCAATAATGAATAAATATCCAGTCTGCTCGTGATGCTTTATATACATACTGACTTGAGGTAATTGTTTTTGTCAGCCTTTGCTGTCTGAAGGATGAGATGCTAGTAGCTACAGGCCAGGGGTTATTGCGACGGATCACATGGGAAGGTATAGGGAGGAGTCACCTGGATGTCTCCATCAGGACTGTCCCATTCTCGCTTGACCTTCAGCAGTCCAGAGGTAAGCAAAGACCTGGGCACTTTTGCACATGTTTTTGTTGTAAACTTTGCTCTAATGATCGAATAATACAGTGTACAAGATGCTACATAACTTTTTAGAAGCACTTGCCCGGTCGGGCAAGTAAATTTTGGATAGTTAGAATATACTTGCCCAAAAATTTATTTCACTTGCCCGAAAGAATCATTGAAAAGAAGTTTTACCTCTCTAAAAGAAAGTTTTGCGGTTTTATCAACCATTGACCTTTTTCTCTCTTTTGACATGAACTGATCTGCTTTGTTAATGCATTTCTTTTTCCAAAGTGATTTTATCTTGCCTGCCATGACCAAAATTAGGGTCAATTTATCATATCGACCCTAATTTTGGTCAATCTGCTGTGAGAAATTTGCTTGCCCAATTCAGGCAAGTAGTTTTGGTATTTACTTGAAAACACTTTCCCGACTCTATCTTTTACTTGCCCCGGGCAATCAGGCAAGTGTAGCTTCTGAACTGGAAGTTAAAAAGAATATATTCAAATATATTCTGATTTTATTGTATGCACCTCCATTGATGTGATATATAGTGCGTACATGTAGATGTACTCTTCGTTAACAATCCCATTGTGGTTTGTCATTATAATGATATGTTCTATTTCATGCATTTAAAGGTTTAATACTTGCTGGTACTTTGATGGATAAATTATGATTATTTGTATAGAATTATAGATAGAATTGTAGAGTAATGCCCTCACAATTTGTAAAATGCTGATCAAAGACATATACTTTAATATGTTATGTGCTTCGCTCCTGAATTGTTAGAATTCACATTCCCCTTGCTTCCGTAAGTCCTAAGTGTATCTGTATGTCCCCAGAGTAATATGGGCATTGATAATGTAAGGAGTAAGAAAGTAGAGTTCAGATATGCTGAGGTTTAAATATTGTGTTTCTCGTCTGTTGTGTCCCTAGACTCGTATTAATAATGTCCTCTTCACACGTGAATCTTGAATCATCAATGATGATTGCTATTGTAATCATGACTGTGATTAGTGTTTGTGATCATGTTCTAGTTTGGTTTCATAGTTGTCATTAGTCTTATTTTTCACTGGACTCATCATTCAAATTACGATTTTTTTTACCGTGTGAAAGGGCAGATGGTCACCTTTAGGAAAAATATTCCTTGCATGCTGTGAGCAATGTAAAAATGTGAGTCTGCAAACACAGAGTCTTTACAATGTACATGTAACTAATAACCATGTTTAGGGTGGCAACTAGGCTTAACATCCTCTTATATGGTAGAAGCAGCCACAGTACATGTACATGTACATGAATGAATCTCCTAATTTAGTCTCCTACTTCAGACTCTGCATTACGTAGTATGCGAAAACCCGGGGTCTTTGCCTGCAGACTACATGTAGTAAAAGTTATCTTGGCAGATTCAGGATACTACCTCATCTTCTCTGTGCACCATAAGTGGATATGTGCACTATTTAGATATTCATTATTTTCATAATTGATATCTCTATTGATTAAATGTTCTATACATTTACTCATACACTTCATTATTCATAGTATTGAAATCCACCTCTAAATCCACATATTTTCAGAATCATTACTTGATGACCCCAGTATACATTTCAAACAGCTGGAATATAGTGTGTTACTTGGAGGGTTTGCTGTAGTGTTGTCAGATGGAAGGGCTGCTTTTCTCACCTCAGAAAGTGCAAAGTTCTCTCCGAAGGTAAGCGACACGTGAGATTAATCCAACCTCATTTCATTTCAAACTGTAGCAATATTTTGTGAAAATAGTTATGTCGTCATGAATAAGCAATAGGTGGGCAGATGATGATGTGTCCCCAGTTTCCTTTGAACATGATATTATGAATATTTATACTTTCGATCATGTTTGTAAAACATGTCTTCATTGTAACAAATAAGTTTCAGCAATTATGTTCTTACACATCAAAGTAGTACGTGTACTTTAAAATCTTGTTTTGATATTCTTGGAGGACATATAAAGTGCAAAGTAACATCATCAGCTGGCTCATTCACTTGTGCACTGAAATAATGCAAATGTTCAAATTTCATAACTTTGTTATTCCTATTCCAATTTTAATGAAATTTTAAGTATTTTGTTTGTCCTGATTAAATTCAACAACAAAAAAGGAGACTCTGACTTATGCAAATGAGGGAACCAATCAGCATATTTCTTATGTTGTTTATTCATATTTCATAAAATGAAATTTATTCTATGAAATATGGAGTATTTCATTTTAGCTCTCATATACCCTGCAATTTTATCCACCTTGAAGTTGAAGATTACAACATGAACATTCAAAATTGTCATTTATTTCAACAGGAGCTTCTAGTGCATTTTTCAAATAGATCTACAAAATACATGTAGAAGAGAACAAAGAAGAAATTTCTTATGATAAAATACAAAAGAGTTTGTGACATAATTGCCTCTCGCATATTAGCTGTTTTGTGCATTCTTTTGAGAAATGAAGTAATATTGGAGAATTTCTTAGGGAGATGCTGTAAAATGTGTGTAGGTATACATATATTTGCAATTGCATATGTGATTTTCTGTCTTTATTTTGCTGTCATTCTTTGCTTTCACTTGATTTGCTGTTCTTTCAAGTACATAAATGCACTACCAATTTCTATCTTTTCTTTATTTCAACTTCTCTCCCTTTCTGCTTCTTCTTTTGAAATTTGCCTGTCCTCCCCTCACTCATTTCTGCAGTTTCCAATTTACATTGACATCCATAATTGAAAATGCATTCATCTACATACATGTACCTCTCCTTGTCCTCACTCTCCTTGCCTCTATTTTTCACTGCTTCCTTGATATTTGTATTTTATTCTCCATTTTGTACCACTCTCTTCTTAATATCTATCATCTCTTTTCTGTTTCCAACTCCCTACATGCATTTTTCTCTAAAACCACCCCTCCATTTGATTTATTCAGTTTCCTTGAGTCTTTTCAGGTGAAGGTTATAAAGCTATTAAATAAAATACATGTAGCTGCATCATTCAGCATCTATAATCTACTGTGTGTGTCCTTTTGTGTGGGGGTGTCCATGCATATGTGTGTGTGCCCAGCTCTGATTTCTTATGCTTCACAAAACACTGGGAAACACATATTTGTAATTGTAAATAGATTGTGTGATTTGCCTACATGTATTGGCATGTATTCTCACTTTTTCTGCAGTGAGCAATGGATTGGATTCATACACATGGTATAAACCTAAAAAAATAGATATTCACTAATCATCTATTCTGAAGTATGATTATTACAAAGATACATGTAATATTCACTCGCATCTTTTTGATGCACCTTGCGTAATAATATACATGTCTGTACTTACATGTATGTAGATACAGGTATATAAAATTTTGTAACATGCATACGTATTAACATCTACATGTAGATCTAAAGGCCTGTATGAAAATATTTTCAGGCATTCGTATATATTTACAATCGGCCCAATATTTCATATACACACATGTTCTTCCATTTTCCGATGAACTATCGGTCTTATTGCCAAAAGTGCAATAAAATACCTAGGTTACATTTGCTCTACGGTGGCTATGCAGCTAGTCGAAAACTGTTGTTTTATTAAATTCAATTCAAGTCACCTACATGTATGTAGCTGGTACAAAAAATGTTAAAACGACTGTTTTCGACTAGCCGTATGGCCACCGTAGAGCAAATGTAACCTAGGTATTTCTGTACGACTGCCGTAGAGCAAATGTGATGAGGTATAATTACCATGAACCCCCCCCCCCCCACAAACCATCTACAGTGTAGGCCTAATGCCTATGCAGAAGAATGTAAACAAGTGTGCTGGGTTCGTTATGAAATGATTGTGATGCATGATTCCATGCATAATATGGTTGACCTTACATGAACTTTTCACTGAAACAGTGCTGTTATTTAAAGATTCTGTATGGGATTTCAATGATCTGCATCAATTGCATATAGGAAGTGAAAGGAATTCTACAATATTTACATTAATGGTAGGTTTACTGCCAATATGCTTGATATTTTACTTTAAATGGAAACCTATGTTGTGAAACCAGAAATTCTTTTTTTATACTATTGACTTTAAATGAATACTAATAGAGCCAGGTTATTTGGACTTTACATGTACTTGAGTGTACAATCTTATAGTGGGGTGGTGGGGGGATCCTCCTCCTGAGGTCTTGGTTAGGTGGAGTCGCAACAAAAATCAGCATGCAGAGTGCCTACAGTAGTTACAAAGTAATCTACTACAACAGTGAATTACTTTGAAAAAAATTCAATATCAATTCATAAATTTGTTTTTTATGCTAATTTGTGGAAGAAATATGTTTTATCCTCATGTTACCAGTTTACCTCTATTATCAGAAAGTTTTTAATATTAGATAATACCAAACTCAAATTTACTTCTATGTATCTTTTTCATCATTTCATCATTATGCTTGTTTTTGTAATTCATTCATTTTATTGATGACCAATGAAAGTTCTGATTAATGTAACGATGTTTAAAAATATTCTGATTGAACACAGCTCTAGTTTTATAGGATGTTGGACTTCCAGAGCAGAGGATATTGGAGGCATCCTGCCTCGGTCCTTTTAAAGTAACTTGATTCCTTTCATTGAGCCCTAATAAAATATATGTAGAGGGAGAGTTTATAGGCATGTACATGGGGACACATACTGTAGGCTTATCATAAACATGTACTGATATTAAGTACCCTTCATTACATGCAATGTGTGTGTGAAGTACAGTAATTCTGGTTCTGCCAAAATTTTATGAAATTAATAAAAATTTGAAATAAAAAAAGAGAATAACCTACATGTAATATAATGACTGACAAGAAATGAAGGCCAGTGCACACAAACTTGCATTGTGATAGAGCAGAGTATTTACATGATGTATAGTACATGTATACATGTATGAAAAGTTATGTTTGGAATAATGGCAATGTAGAGAACAGTTCACATTTCTTGGCCATTAATACCCTTTTCATAAACCTATCCTCCAATTAGCTGCCTAAGAGTAATGCGGATAATTCAATAAAAATTGCGTTCACAAACTCCGAAAAATTAGCCGCATTATTTTTACGAGCGCTCGTCCTGAAAAGGCGGATAATCGTCATGACAACTGACACGCCCCCTCCGATGTAGTTGTGTTGGAAAAGGGTGACCTTGTGACCGCACCATGGCAATTATCCGCATTATTTGGAAATGCGTTCATAAACTCATAATCTTGTCCCGATGCTGCTATTATGCGGATAATAGCAGCATCAAAATAATGCGGATTACTCTTGTCCTCCTCCAATTTTACGACCAAATTATGCTGCTATTAGCCGCATAATTGGGTTTATGAAAGGGTTATAAGTTACATGGTTTAGCAATAGGTGTAGACTTTTAATCAATTACAAAACAAGTTGATTGTACCGTGCATACATGTATATATGAAATCATGGATACCCTGATGCAAAACATCTGTACATGTACAATATCTCTATACACAAACAGGTGCATTTATATTAAGTATGCAAACATATAGAATACTGCCTTCATAAATTTTATGCGGTTGAAATGGATATATGCTGGCAGTGTCTGGATGTCCTCTGGAAAGTATTCCAGTACCATCAACAGGTGTTGGGAATGTGACCTGATTTATTTTTCAAGGCAAACTCAGTGCCATTGAAGGTAGCCAGGGTGATTGCCTGAAACAATATCTCCATTATATTTGATTGTATGCATTTGCAGCTCCACGATTTTGAAAAAGAGGGGGCGCAAATAGCAAGTTTGAGGACAGAGGGTGCGCATATGACAATTTTCTGTCCTATATCAGTATGGACGATCATTGGCAGGTCTCAGAATATAGAGGGAGTCTACACCATGTGCCCTTGCCTGGATCCGCCAATGATTTTCTTTTGTTTAAAACTGAAATGCATAGTAGAAATTTTTAAAATCTGATGATGTCATTTATAATGGTGTGAATTTGTATTCATTTTGAAATTGATTCTGATTTTGTGTATTTCCTGTATAATTGCGTTGATATTGATCTCTGCCTTTGTTTACACACAGGGTGTACATGCAGTTTGGGCACCAGATGTATCCAATGCTACATGTGTTGCTGTCAATCACAAATTCAGGCTAATTGTTTTTGGATTAGCAAAGTGAGTATGATGTGGAAATGTCTTTAAATGTCATTGTGGATGTCATTCTTTTTATCTTTCCAAAGCTTTCTTCATTTTTTTGTTTTCATTTTATCCTTTTCCTCCTTTCTATCAATCTACATGTAAACCTCTCAAAAAAAGTTTGGAAATCTGTGTTTGGTCATTAATTTCTCCACACTCCCAATTTTAAACAATGCATATTCTACATCATTCGAAAGATGATTTAATTTTCTTTAAAATGATACCATGCTTGTTATGATCATGTCATCACGAAAAGAGCAGGATTCAAATGTGTTGGATGAGGTCTGAATTGAAAAGCTGCAAAACGAGCAAAAAGGGTTTTGGAAATCTGAGTTTGACCATTCCTTTCTCCCAACTCTAAATATTGCACAATGCATTTTTGATATCATTCAAAAGATCATTTAATTCTCTTTAAGATGATACCATGCTTCTAATGATCATGCCATCATGAAAAGAGCAGGACTCAAACGTATTGGATGAGGTCAGAATTGAAAAGCTGCAAAACTAGCAGAAATCATGAAGGGTCAATACAGAACATGGTTCTTTTGTCTGTGTCAGTCGAGATGAAAATCCATTTAATACAAGCCCCTGCTTCTGTAGTGACGGTTCTGTGAGATAACATGATTTGTGTCGTTGTTTGAAATACCCATCCATCTTTGTTTATTATGTTTTTGCTTGTGCAGAGGTGTGTTTGATTCCATGTTAATGTTGATGTTAGGGGTGCATGAAAACAAAAGAAATTACTGAAAAACTCACTCATCACCACAGAAAAAAGAACAGTGACTTTCAATATTGCGTCATTTTGCAACTTTTGAATTTCGATCTTGCCCCACATTTCAAGGCACTGCACCTCCATGTGAACCATAATCATATCATGCAGGGTATCATTTTAAAGAAAATTAAAAGATCTATTTATTGATATTAATTACTCATTTATATTACTAAAAACCGATGAGGAATTATCGGTCAAAGTCAAAACAAAACCTGAGAAACTCACTCATCACCACAGAAAAAAAGAACAGTGACTTTCAATATTGTGCCATTTTGCAGCTTCTGAATTTTGACCTTGCCCACATTTCAAGGCACTGCACCTCCATGTGAGCCTTAATCATATCATGTAGGGTATCATAGTAAAGAGAATTAAATGCTCTATTTATTGATATTAATTACACATTGATATTTACTAAAAAGAGGGATCAGAGTCAGATTTTCAAACTTTTTTGAGGAGTTTATCTATCTTTCTTTCTTTCTCCCTCGCTCCCTTTTTTCCTCTACCTCGCTCCCTTTTTACCTCTCCCTCATTTCCTTTCTTTCTTTCCATCTCTCACATTTTCTCTTCCTCTTTTCCATGATTTTCTGATTCTTCCCTTTGTTTCTCCGAATCTCACTTCATTCTACTCCCTTGCTTATTCAAATGGCAGATGAAAATCTGTCATTTATCTGTTCAATTGTTTGTTTATATATCGAAAGAATAATACTTTGTCATATCATTTCCTCATTCAGTCTCAGTTGAGTGTTTCATGAAGAGTCTTTTCAGTGATATTCACTGACTAATTTGCTCCCAGCCAATCAGATGCTAGGATTTCCATAGCTTATAACAGTTTTCAGTGAAAATCACTTTACTCTCACTTATGAAATGCTCCCCAGATTACTTTATATGAGAGGAGCAGGAAATGAAAAGTAGGATATATGAGAAGTCTGGAAAAAACATTGCTGTTGGTGATGAATATATACAAACATGTATATGCACATTTATGAAATTATTCATATTGGGGTGAAAAATAGATACATGTACAAATAATCCGAAATGAATGCTAAACCACTGACCATGAAACTATCATATTTCATGATGGTCATTCGCTCAGATACTGGTTGAAATTAGAAATATCACAAAGTTTCACACAATGCAAAGCTTGATTTATTTAGCATACTATGTATTTAAAGAATGGACTTCATTGATTGAACTACAAATTGATCCATTATAAGGATTGTTGTGAGATAAATAAAACCAATCTGATCCTGAGATTAATATGAAGTATATTATCAGTGATTTTCAGTTTTCACAGACTAATTTGTTCTTGGTCAATCATATTGATGCAAGGATTTGCTGTAAGGAGCTTACAGTTGTCGGTGAAAACAACAAATTGTTTCATTAAACACTCCCTCGTTGAATGACTCTCTATAAAACTCTTTCAAACTACTACATGTAGTTATCATAACAGTCCACTTTGATAAAGTGTCAATATTGTGTGAATTATACTGGAGTATTGTCTGACATTCCAATTTATAAATGTGTAGTGGTCATTTAATATATTTAAACACCATTCTTATTTTTTTAAATCACATTTTTGTGTATCCATTATGAACATGTAGCACCCTCTTTCTGTGACAATTATATGTTCTTTATACTGGCCCTTTGAGCACTTTCAAACGCAAAACAATATAGTTGAAGGCTATCATTCATGTTATCTTTATCTGCAGTGGTCAGGGAATAGTGTTTGCTGTAGATGAAATCACAGGGGCATTGCTTGTTTCTCACAGACTGACACTTTCAACCAGTGATTTTCCAGGTGAGAAAAGACAACAATGTTGCTACTACCTTTGCAAATATTTGTAAAAGACATTTTCCCCCTCTTGATTAAGTAAAGTTCATTCAATATTCCACACAGATAATGCCAGTGTGTTACATTTTTTTTTAATGCTCAAGTTCAAGAAGCACGCATTCGCTGTAAATTTGTATAGCATGTGTAAGCTAGCAACCCGTATGACGGCTGGACAGGAACTGAAGATTACCACCCTTGTGCTTGCCAGGGATCAATGTCTCCAGTGCAAAATTGCCATCCATGTGATATGGCAAAATTATAGGAGTGTGAAATCAAGAATTGAAATAGAACATACGTTTTTAATCTTGAAAGTTAAAAATTGAATTAATTGTATGTTTTCCTCTGAAATTATTGTTTTCAATGTTGTATGACCTATTTCCAGAGGGATGCCAGGCAGCTGGGGCTGTGACGTCTTTACGCTGGACACCAGAGGGCAGCGCATTGATCCTATCATGGCTGAAGGGTGGCTTCTCCCTATGGAGCACCTTTGGAGCTTTACTTATGTGTACCTTGGGAGGTGATTTCTGGTAGGTTTGAGTTATTGGTTGAAGAGGGGAGCATTTCACAAACAAATAGTCTGTGCTTTTCTCCAACAACTGTCATGAGGCATTGAAATTGTTTTATTTGATTGGCTAAGAATATATTAATCAGTAAAAATCTCAGAGAAGATGCCTCTTGAAACCTTTTTACCCGGGTTCTATGTTATGAATGCTGCACTATAGAGCACCGAAGTGATGACGTTAGGAACCAGGCTAATGATACATTGACTTCAGTGGGGCTAATTATGTATTCATCAGGTCATATCTCAGGCCCCCATGGGCCAATTCGCACCAAATTTTGGTAGTGGAGATATTTCATCATGCTCTACCAAAATATGGTATCAAAAATGCTGAAATGCAAAATTGGAGAATTGATGACATCACTCTTCGGTACACTGTATCTATACAGTGAGTTCATGAGAGAAAGGAAAAGGAAAAAATAATCTTTTCAACATAATATGGATTGATAGTGCTGAAATTGACTACTATTGTGAGACTATGAAAGTGGTTTAGAAGTTAGGAATGTTATTCATAGTTCTCAAAAGAAGAGTTCTGTGAAGAACTGTAATTGGTTTATCTATTGAATTGCATTTATTGGTGGTTAGAGCAAGTCATTACAAATGTTTTTTTGATCAGCTTTGTCTGTTAGAATGAGACAGTGTATTATATGCTTTCATAGCAAGCTGCATTGTGGATCAACAACTGGAATTAATAAACGAAATCTGGGAGTTTTTCATGACACAATTATCAGTGATTTTCCCTGACTATTGTGATAAGCTACTGGAAATCCTGCTCCCTGATTGACTGAGAGCGAGTTAGTTATACCTCGGTCACATTTGATCGACGGCGGCCGTACGGCGAGTCGAAAACAGCCGTTTTAAAACATTTTTTGTACCAGCTACGTATAGGTGGTTTGAATTAAGATGAAAAAAACTGTCTGTTTTCGACACGCTATCGAGCAAATGTAACCGGGTATAAGTGAAAATCACTGACAAAGCTTTTCATGAAATATTTCCCCGAATACAAAGACAAGAGGGAGTAGGGAGGTGGACAGCAGGAGGAACTTCCAGCAGATAATCCCCTTGTTCCTAATCCCTATTGTGTGTGAGGCAGGCACAAGAGTTCTTTTTGTCAACATTAGCCTCAGTTTGGGCATTTTCTCTTTAAATAGATTTTCTTCTTTACACAATTGATAATTGGATAGTGTCTACTACACTGTATGGACTCATCAGTGAAGCATGCTTCTGCACCATTTAGTTCAGGAAGCCTATATATATATTTTTTAAAGGGGGAGCGTTGGGGGTGTGTTGCTGCTTGGTAATGTGTAATGGTTCCGAGGACATTCTGATACTGTGAATCTGAATTGTATGTGCTGTGCTTATGTTTAAGCTGAGTAAACTTCCCCCATTTTGGACAACATCATGGGAATTTCTGTCAGCAAATATGACACATTAGCTTGTTCATGGTATTTTATTTTGAATCCAATATACTTAACAATCATTACACCATCATAACACAATCCTTACATGTAGGTCTTCTGAGAAGTTTAGAATTAGACAGAGGCAAGATGTTGCAGATATCGTGCCACCAAACCCCCTCCCCATAATTTCCTTCATGTGGTGAGATGCCCAAGAGTTGATTTTTGCTCTTGAGAGTAACACTTGACATAAACAGATCAATGACGCCATTTAAATGGTTTGAGTGTATATATGTCTTGTTCTGGGCCCTGTTATATAAAGCCTTATAGTGATTGATCATAGGACTGGTTTTTACAATTGATGATGCACAATAATCAATGCTATCAATCATAGACATCAGCAGTGTGATCTGTGGGATTTGTGCTACAGGGCACGGTTGTTTACCTTCTGGACCGAGATGACAGATGTGGTCTGTGATAGGTTTACTTTTCCTGCCAGTGTGTTTATTCTGCTCTCTGTTTGTTGGTATAAAGTCAGTATTGGAGGACAGAATAATATGAGATCTGACCCAGTCATGGTGTTACTGACAGATTTTAATGACAGAACAATTGGATGTGTTAAAATCAGTATTACTTCAGGATAGTAATAATTTCTAATGCGCACTTTCTAATGGATTATTATTCAAGGCGCTACATATCAAATAAACAAAAACATTGGAAATACATGTAATCACAATTGAAATCATCGAACATAACATTCATATGAGGAAAAAACATGGCCTTCACTGATATGATTGTAAAAATAGGTAATATTTTACACTTGATTGGAATGTCTTAAGAGTGTTCATATTCCTTATAGTACTTGGCAGTCCATTCCACATAACTGGGGCCACATAGCCAAAAGCCTGATCTCCATCATGCTTGGTCCTGCTACGTGGAATCACAAGGGTGGTAGATGTGGAAGATCGTAAAGAATAGTGTGTTAGTTTAAGTTTTCTTGTTTGTTTAATTGATATTAGTCCTTTTAAATGATTAATTTGTTGATTGATACATCTATGTGAGGGGTACGACACATTATTTCATTACATATTTCCACTTTATCTTTTCTAGTCCTGATCCTTCCAGATCAAAGATACTGAGGATACAGTCAATGGTAAGGGAATATCATGCTTCTTATAAATATTCAAATCAAAATTCTTTCTTCATATCTTCCTTCTTTGTCCTTGCCTGTTGTTAAGCATAAAGAAATGCATTGACGTGAATTGATGTTCGTACTTATCGTGAATTAACAATTACAAAGAATTGTACTATCGATTTTGTCATTTATATAACAGGTTCTTTTTTTTCCTCATTTTATTACGAATTGTGGTTTGAGTCCTATTATTCCAGAAAATATGTTTCACTTTTATTGTTTTTAAATTTCATTAAAACTTAATAGTACATTCATGCATATATGTGTTGTTACATGTATACATGTATCTGTATACTGCTTTTAAAAGCCTTCAATATTTGTGTTTAGTACTTTTGAAGAGAAAATATGTTTCAGAAACAACATGATCATGTAGTAAATTGAGATAGTTGCAATTCTTTTCTCCAAAATTAGGAAAAACACAGACATCTTCAAAAAGAGTTTGAAATGAGGCAAATTGTGGGTATTTTCAGTCTGAGGGGGGGGGGGGGGGGAGACTAATGGAATTTGTTAAGAATAACTATGTTTGTTATATCTTGAGGTAGTATTCATTGTCCAAATAAATAAAATATGGAAACTTTGTGGTATTTTGAACCAATAGCAATTTATTCAAATGAAGAAAAATACAAGTAAATAAACTGAACATTGCTTTTATAAAAATAATAATAATAAAATTTGGTGAATACCACTGAACCAAGTTTCTTCTTTGCTGTTTCCAATCCACACACCATGTCTATATGAAATATCTCTGATCTCTATGTAGGAATGGGGACCAGAAGGCTACAATCTTTGGGCCACCAAGAAGTCATTAGGTGAAACACAGTCACATGACGAGTCACCTGATACCAAAGGAAACCTCATCCAACTCTCATTTGTGAAGAGTGCTCTTGCAATGAACCCATGCATGGTGAGTAGTGAGTGTTTTTGGAATGCAGTTACTCATCTGATTAAAGGGGTAGTTCGGGCTGAAAATAATATGAATTGAACAGATAAAGAGAAGTCAGAGAAATAAATGCTGAAAATTTTTATCAAAATCGGATTAAAAAAGTTATGACATTTTAAAGATTTGCATTATTTTGGTGAAAGTTATATGCATGTCTTCATGAATATGCAACGAGCAACAGTGATGTAATATCTCCACTTTTTCTTTTGTATTTTATTATATGAAATTATGTTTATTCAAATTTTTTCCCCCAAGAACTAAGAAAGTTGGAAAGACAACTAATTTGATGCATTAGGTTAATGTTGTAACCCGCACCCGTTGCGGTACGGGTTAACCTGCCGGTATGCCTCCGATCGCGGGTTGCGGGCCGGGCCGAGTTCATTCTCAAACCCGCAGACCGTCATGCGAAAAAAAGGGAGAATAAACGACGCATAATAAAAACATTCACAGTGAAAATTGAGTTAAGATCATGTGCTTCTTACGTGGCAGATTCTTTTAGAGACGTAGATATTTCCTTTTAAAAATGCCGGCGTATTTTTGTCTTGTGAATAGTGAACAGGACTGAGTCTGAGACAGTTCAATAAATACATCGAGTTGCTCTCTTTCAAAGGCCAGCGCCAGTGCGTGCATGCAGCGCAGTCAAAAGCAACCGCATGGGCCAATGAAACTCGATGTTGAGTTTCCCGTCCCATTTTTTCCAGCTCATAATGAGGAACCGATTTCATTATTCATTATTTTTCAGAAGATGAAAGTTTGACCTTTTGTAACCTTTTAACGCACTTTATTCTGTGGAACTTGAAGCCAGGGAAAAATTAATCTTTTTTTTGGGGGGGGGGCTCCATTTTCATTTTTTTTTTGCAATATTTCAGGGGCTCTTTTCAAATGCTACGTTTTTGTATTTTGAGGAATACCTGTTCACTTATTAAATGAATTATTACTTGTTGTTTAATATTGTATGATTTTTAAAGTTTTTTTCATGCCTAGAATCTTGGATGTGGGTGTGTTTGTGTGGGTGAGACTGTGTGTTGAACTTGATATAAATGAATTTAATATCTAATTTTTACTCCATCTAATTCCAGTACTTGGCCATGTAATAAAGGCCCACATACCCTTACTTTTCCTGAAGTTCTTTGAAAACGCAGATCTCCACGAAAATTGTATTTCTCTATGGGGGAGTCTAAATTTGGTGAGAATGAACTCATTAATAACTTAAATATACATGACAATGAAGAAATCATCAAACTTCATTGGCAGTTTTGAAAAATATACCCGAAATATAATCTCTGTCTGAAGCAGAAAATCACCATCATTGAGGCCTTTACAGAGCGAATTGTCCCCCAGAGCTCTGGCAGAGAGACAGAGCTCAGACTAGCTAGCACAAGCGCCAATGCGTGCGTGGGTGAGTCTCCCGTCGGCCTTGTAACAGATTGAGCTTTGATGATTTTTTTGTCTGATATTTAACTCATCCCCTGGAAAAATAAACAAAATGATTTTTTTTTCTATATTGTAAATCAACCATTGAAATTGGGACAGGAGGCTTTATGCCACAGTAATTAAGTTAACTTTTTCTGTCCCTGGCGTTCCAATGGTTGGTATTTCTTATTTCGTATTGTTTACACTGAAATGTATTTTCGAATTTTATTTGCCGAATAAATAAATAATAATAAAAGTTATAATTAGCAAATAAGATAAGTTATTTTGGATGAGTACTAGGCCGTATGATAACTCACCAACGCGAGGTTACTAGACCAACGTTCTCGCCAGGTCCACTCTGACGGTTGTCGGCGCGAAGCGACGCAAGCCGCGCAGCGGCCTCGGTGCGTGCGAAGCACGCACGGGGGGAGGGTTCGGGAGGGGGTTTGTCCCCCCTCCCGCGCGAAGCGCGGTAGCTATCGAAAATATCAATATCGACGAGCTTAGATTGCTGCTAAATGCACCACATTTTATGTCTGTTTAATGCTTTTCCGGCCACACAGCCGTAACGGTTGCGCGAATTGCGATTGAAGCAGAAAGGCAATTACTTAGGCCTATAACTTAAAAAGGTGAAAGGAAATGTCGATCTCATTTTATACTTACAGTTCATTGATTTATGCACATTGATGGCATCGATAAATTAAGTCCATTATTTCAATGTTTAGACCGCTACATCCTTGTAAAAGTGCGATTAATTTTGTGAATGCGTGTTGCTTATGTCAATGACCGACTACATCTACGGACCGCATGCGTAGCCCTTTGAGCTTGCGCCGTGTCACGCCCTTACGAAATCCAAGGATTGTTCCGACTTTGTTTGGAAGCCTCGGAAGTCCAAGTAATGGACATCGGTATTCATGAGAAGGGGTCCCCAATTAATTTGCATGAATTTTTGTTTTGTTTATTCAGATACTCTCTGAAACTAACTCTCATAAGATTTCTGTTGATGATGTTTACACTTATACTCTGTTATCAAGATTCTTTTATCACTGTCAATTATTGCTGTGTTTGTTCGTTACTCACCTATAAAATAATGAATGTGCTCATCACGAGCGTGAGAATTATTTTAGTCATTCATAAAACTTTAATATTACGATTTTGTTATTAATTGCGATTTATAATGTTTTGAAAGTATAGGTTAATTGATAGGAAAAATATTTTTAGGTAATACACTATGTAGGCCTACAAATACAGCGTACAAATAAAAAAGAGAGAGGAAGAGGGGGGGGGGGTTGTAGACGGGAAAGAGCGATAGGGGAGGGGTCGTGGCGTGGACAATGAAAAGGGGATATGGAGATCGTGTGTGTGGGATTGGTGAAGAAGTCAATATTCGAAGCGAATATATTTTTTTTAGAATTCTACTGATGATGATGGCTGAATAATCTTTCTTTACATTTAAATTTAAAAAATATTTTCTTGCATGATGAGTGGGAAGATCGAGGTACGTGATTCAATAAATTGCATCAAAATATCACTTTAGGTGAGTAGTTTTAAATTTACAAAAATTCACGTTTTAACAGTTTATTAAAAGTAAAAATATTTTCTTAATCGTAGTATAGCACTCATCCAGCGTAAACAACATGAAGAATATTTGAGGTCACGAAATCAGCTGATTCGCACTCAAACAACAGGTTAAAAGGTCACACACGTGGCACACATTCCAGGGTGGGAAATCGGGAAAGTCCGTTCAAGCACAATGATTGGCTCAAGCCCAAGATAATGAATACTAATCAGATCACGTGCCATCGGCTTTGGCGCGTCTCGTTAACTCATTTCATGAATATCATCCACTCGCAGTAATCAGGCTAACGACGTTGTAAAGCTAACTGTATAAAAGCACAATTCCGATAGAAAATATAACATCAGTGAAATTGAAAAATTCATCCAACGATATTCAAATTATACCAGCAACTCATTGTGGGCGTAAACAACGAAATACATATCCTCTAAAACGTTCACACAATTCGTGAATGAATTGTCAATCCCCCTGTGTACTTCTATCGAAATCTATTGAATCACGTACCCCTCCCGACCCAAGGTGGATTTTTCAATCGCCATAAAGATTATGCAGCCACAATGATCAATCACAGTAGACACATCCATAAATGAATATTAATTTCATTCGCTCCGAACATTGACTTCTTTCCGCCAATCCCCTCCTCCATAAAGTCACAAACATCCCATCATTTGCCCACGACCACCCCCCCCCCCCCTCCTTTATTTTTTTCTTTCTCCTTCACACAAATCAATTTCAAATAATATCTTATTTTAAAACGTAGTTGTTAAGCAAAGTTCATAAAGCATTCACTGTGATGATTAAAAACATTTCTCAGGACCGTGACAGGTGCGCTCATTATTCAATTGGCAGGCCATGAGCAATAAAGAACAATACAAATGAAAATACACTGTATGTACGTATAAGTCACATTAAAAAGATGAGTTGTAATGATGTGAATGATATTAATAAAGAACATTGCTTATGAAAATTGTAACAGATTCAATGAATATCTGAAAAAAAAACATTCAAACTGAATTAGTTTTGGATCCCATCTAATTCTGGAAGACTCGGATCCCCAGATCAAGGATTTTGATGCCATGTGCGATTTTTTTTTTCCTGAATGTGGTCGTTGCGAGCGCTAGTGCAGTGATACAGAACTTGGTACACACCGTCGCGAAATTAATCAACACTTTGAAAAAATCGATGTAGAGATCAAGACTTTGGAAATTATGGAGTAAAATCGGAATATAAATGTGAATAAATCATTATGCTGTAAGTAAATGAGTTGGACATTATGTCAATCCATTCCTTTGGCTTTGTCATTATCAACGTGATCTTTGATTAATTTTCTCAATTCGCTCGATCTAGGGAGTGTCATCAGAAAAGCATTCAATGAATTCATGTACCGTAGTCGATGTAGCCCCGATGTAGCAAAGGCTGGGACGAGATGAAATTAAAATCCGATCGAATTTTGATATTATTTTTGACAAAATAAGTGAATACATCCGCGGATAATATCAAATGAAATTCCTAATAATCTGATAATTACATTGCCCAACCCAGTAACCTACGGTACCCCTCTCAACTCACTTTATTTTTGAGCGTATTTACTACCATTTTAAAGACGTACCGGTAAAAAATGTGAGCAATGCGATACGCAAATGCGAGGTAAACATCTGAAAGTCGCGCTTCCCACAAAAGAGATTGGGCCTCGAGTCGAGGTCGTATCGTATAGCGTAGTGAGTGAGTCAAAGAAATCCCGGGAAGAAATCTTGGACGAAATAATCGTCAAGTTTATTTTAGGATCTGAAAAGCAGATTGTGTTATTAAATATATTCAGTTTTTTTTTTGTAGATCTAGGCCTCTTTTACAGTTGTCGGCCACGGTTGTCGGGGAAGTTCACGGTTGTCGGATTTCCCCTGAAAATTTTCAGGGTTGTCGGCGCCCGACAACCGTGACGCGTGGTAGCGAGAACGTTGTAATAGACTTTGGGATTTATTGAGGTAGCTCAACCATACCTCGAGCGATGTTCGTGCAGGCTCCACCACTTCTACGGTTGTTGAGTGGAGCCTGCATGAACATCCCTCGAGGTATGGTTGAGCATGCAGCGTCATTCCATTCACAAAAAAAAGAAAGAAAGAAAAGATTTGCAGGTATTTACAAGATATACAAGTAATTGTCTTACTGAAAAGCTTATATTAATGTTTTAATAAGTTTTGAATCTAGATATCCAAATAGTTTATTTTCAGAATTTGATTTTCAAACGCGGGCCAAATTTCATAACGCGGGCGACGGGAAACTGAACATCGAGTTTTAGCGGCCATATTATCGAATGAAATACAAAAACAGAAGGAAATAATATAGAGATAAACGAGAAGAAAAAATTGACTGTATCATTATCCAGGTATTTATTGCAATTTTGATTACTTTATAGACGAGGTCCCATAGAATTGAATATTGTAATTATGATTGTTGTGAGTCGCAGTGTCGACCGACCTGGACTGAAAAACAACATTGCCGTCTGCCGATCCTTGCTTGGCAGCCTGGGCTAGCTAGCGCGCTGAGCTGCGGCTCGCTAGATCCGATCCGAGGCAGCGTTAATTGCGTAATGCTTTCAATTTCGAGATCAGAGCGGACCCATTTCGTGGTACAAAGTCACCCAAAAAACATTTCTCTCTGGAATAAAAGGTGAATTTGCAAATTGTAAGTAAATTCACTCTAGGCTAGGTAGTAGTAGACATATATTTCCTGATTTGAGCCTGTATAGTGTGGGGATTGCAGAAATAATGTTTTTCATTTTTCAAAGATAAATTGACTTGCGGGTTAAAACCCGACGGGTCAGCGGGTCCCGCTTGCAAATTATTGGATTATACGGGACGGTATGGTTCGGGTTTTCACTTGCGGGTTACAACATTACATTAGGTATTCAATGCTGCAACGTATTTTATCATAAGGGAGACATTATTATTGACACTAGTATGAAAAAGTGTAATAATTATGATTTCATGTATTGATATAAGAAAAAGGAAAGTGTGGATGTGACATCATCAGCCCACCTAATGAATATTCATGGCAACATGCATATAGCCGTTTTCACAAAATATTGCGTAAGTTAAAAATTCAATAACTCTGTTATTTGTTATCAGATTTCAATGATATGTTCAGCATTTTGCTCGGCGAATTTTACTCTATTTATGTGGATATAAATGTATTCAGCCCGAAGTAACCCTTATGTAAGTTTCATTCAGATAAGTAGTCATATGACAAGTCTTCTGATACTAAAATATGCCTTTTACTCATTTGTGAAAAGTGTTCCTGCCTTGAGCCCATGCATAGCGAGAAGCATCTCTCACAATTAGTCATCTTGGGAGTGTTTAATGAATCATCATGTCTGTGATTTTCACAGCCTCGTTTGTTCTGAACAAATCTGATGCGAGGACTTCTGTAGCTTATAACAGTTATCTATGAAAATTAACAAATATATTTGTTTCATGAAATTCTCCCCTGCTGAAATGCTATAATGTATCAAAACTGTATGCAATGGGCCCCAGTCTTGTGATTGTTTTCAGAAAGATGAACATTTTAAATATCACCATCTCCTCAATAAGAAGATATTCTGTTTCTGTTTGTGGTAACTCCCGTAGGAGCTCGGCAGGACAGCATTTTGCTGGTAAACGCCAAGCTGGTATATAACCAATTACCTATTTACCTATGAAACATTTTACATCTAGGTTAATCAGTCATAGTGGCTGACGTTATAGACGACAGATATCACCTTTTCATCAAAGTGGAGACAATGGCAGAGTTGGGATTCGAACTCACAACCTTGCGATTATGAGTCCAATGCTCTAACCACTGGACCACACGACCCATAATATTACCAGTGTTTCAAGGTTATAAGCAGACTCCCGAATGAATCAGTTTAGTGTATTTGGGTGATATGATAATACGCCCAGAAAACCTGAAACAATTTTAATATTAGTCATTTAATTAGTTAGTTAACTTGATTGTTTGAAAGTCAATATTTTAAAGTTAAACAATATTCATCAAAACTTAAATTGGTTGATCTGGGCCCCATCTTTCAAAGAGTTACGATTGATCCAGTCAATCATATCTCTATGGAAATCCATCAGTGTCATAATTATTTTCTACAGGAAATTTGCTCAATGTTCTTTGTAAACAAAAAAGAACACACCAAATTGTCAAGAAATCAATGAATTTATGAAAATACATCATATATAGAAAATTTTATGAACAAACATAATTTAAATGTTAGCTTTGCTGGCTTTCCGTAGTTATGATTGATCGGATCAATTGCAAATCTTTGTAAGATGGGGTCCTGGGGCCCATACCATAAAGCTTTGTGATTGATCAAGTGTATGATGTCTACAATTGATTGCATTGGTTATAGTGTATGATCAATTGTAAAAAAATATAATTAGCTGCACGATCTATTGCTAATCTTTATGTTACAGGGGCTCTGATGATTTAGATATTTATAATCCTCTATAATCAAGTTTGGGAGATCAAAAGTGGTATTTTGGATGAAGATGTTACAAAAGCCATTCATTTACAAGTATTTTATGAGGTACATGTATGAGAGCAAAAGTTATTTCTTGGCATTTGTGTCCTCTTGCAATGACAGGCAAATTGTGAGCATCTTCTACTTCAAGGTGAAAGGCATATTTATCTTAGCTGTGAAGGGACAGTGGTGAAGGCCAGGAGTCAACCAGACCTCACTGCTGACTTGCCTCACCCTCCTAATGTCAACGGTACAGGTAAGTTCAATGCATTGGTCATTTACATTGGCACTCATTCTGATTTACAGTTTCTGTGTCTGTCTGTTTATGGTAACTCCCGTAGGAACTCGGCAGGACAACATTTTGCTGGTAAAATCAAATCTTGTATATAACCAATTACTAGGAAAATTTTTACGTCTAGGTTAATCAGTCATAAAGGCTGACGTTATAGAAGACATATGTCACTCTCTGACCTTTTTATCAAAGTGGAGACAATGGCAGAGTTGGGATTCGAACTCACAATCTTGCGATTATGAGTCCAATGCTGTAACCACTGGACCACATGACCCAGTATACAAGTATACCATGGTGTTCGAGGATCTGGCCAAAACTATTCGCATCGAAGGAACATCAGTATTTAATAGTTAAATAGTACCGAGGGCTGGAGAATGATACTATTGATGTTCCTGAGTGTTTTAGCTTGTTCTGAGAATGGGTCACTGCATATTTGTGGAATATATATTCTACCTGTATCATTCCCCATTACATGAATAACAAATAATATATATGTTTTGCTAAACAAGAAAACATAACATATACAAGGGAACCTTATTTGTCACGTGTGTACTGTGTATGCATGTAATGTACATGTCTTATGCAAAGTGGATGTATTGTAAAATGTAAGCAAGTGAATTTCAACACTGTGGACAAGAAAATGAATTTAAATTGAATTGATTGAATATTGAGAAATTTTTCCTTTATTAACCAGTGTCTTGGCTCAGTTGGTAGAGCGTTCGTCTAACAACTGGGAGGTCGGGGTTCAAACCCAGGCTGCGTCAGACCAAAAGACGTTAAAAGATGGGAGTTGCTGCTACCCTGTTTGGCGTTCAACAATGAAAGGGATAGAGCCTCGTCGATCTGGCGCTGCAAAGCGGCTGCCAGGCCCACGGTCAATTGGGCAAAACAAATTTTTGGAGTATTTCATTTCTGGTGTCTATTTTGAACAATAAAATATGGCTATGTGAAGGGAATCTTTATACATGTATTGTATAATTATGTTCATAATATGAATGGTTTGTTTATATTACTCTTCTTTGCAGCCACAGGGAACGCAGCATGTAGTAGTAACATCCTTTCTGGTAACAAACAATGGCATTGTATACAGATACCTCAGAATTACCTTGACAGCAATTGGCCTATTAGGGTAAGTCATTGATGTTGGGGTGTTTGATAAAGCTGGGGAGTGTTTCATGAAAATGTTGGTCAATGATCTTCACTTACTGATGTTACAAGCTACTGTAAATCCTTGCCTCTGATTTTGATGAGAGCAAATTAGTCAGTGAAGAAAGATTGCTGACAAAATTCTTCATGAAACGCTCCCATGTTCTTGACAATACCGTTATGCATAGTTTACCAGTAAATGGAATGATGAAGATGCCTGCAGACTTTTCTTATGTTCAAAAAAAGTATGTACAAATTCATTTGGCTAGCAATTTGCCATAATACCGTAAGTAACGGTGTATAAACCGCACCTTTTTCACGGCGGGACAGAATCAAAAGTCGGGGGTGCGGTTTATACACGGTGATAGGACTCTGAGCCAAGCCAATCTCGGCCCGGCCCGACGTACCAGTTTACAACTCGCGTCGGGTGGCCGAGCGTAGCCGCTTGGGGCAATGCCATTTAGAGGGGCATGATCCGCGGGTATAAAAGGGAAGCAACTATGACTACCGCATACCGGTATCTACCGTAAATGTCCCTCAAAGTTTGATTACGGTAACAAACGCACCTACCTTCATGAAACTGACATTTTGAGTGGTGTGACTTTGTCTTTGTATGTTGCATTTATAGGTCAACGCGGCAAAGTTCAGACCACAATCGACCGAACAGCGCGGTGCGGCTTGCCGAATAAGACACGCATGTGTAATGTTTATCGCAACGTCAACGTAAGCTGGCGCTTTACCTTTCCGTGGCTGTTATAATATTTGACAAGTTATTGGTATTATTTGACAATTTTGTGCCATGAGGGAGGTAAACGGAAGAAAGTTTCATGAACTTCATGTCATAATTTCAATTTGATTCATTTATTGATTACCTGTATTATTATTTTGATGTTTTCTGTCACGCATTAAGCAAATTTTGGAACAGAAAAGAAGGCCTAATGGCGTTATGAACGAGCATTTTTTGCAATGTGCATCTTCATTGTCCCTTTTATTCGTTCATATTCCCAGACTTTATTCTTGTATATGATCGTAATTCAGTTGCACTTTTAGAAATTATTTGGAGTTTCAATCTGAATAACTAATGGTAGATGCGAAACATGCCATACTTTCTCTTCTTTCTTTCAGGATCTGACCCAGAAACCTGTGATTTTCTCCACCAATTGTGAATTTTATTGGGAGGCTGGTAGCATATACCGTACTTACGGTATTCGTATACCAGTAAAAAATTTTAACGAGGGGTCGGGGGCATACTAGTATATTATGAGATGTTCTAAATGCCTTAAATTTTGATGTGACAAATGTAAATGTACGTTGCTAATGACAACCAGTGCATGAGTTGCATATGGTATATTGGATGAATAAAATGAGACAGTATGTGCGTGCAAGTGTACCGTGGCGTAAACAGATGATGAAATATAAATCATGATGTGTTTCAATAAAAAAAAAATCTTGAAAACAACTGAGATGTGATGAGAGAAGAAATCAAATATGTACTGAGTGTGTTGATAAATTTGTGAAAATACAAAAATGATCAAACATGGAGAGTCTATAAACTTAGAAGAATAAAATTCATATTACCGATCAGTCTTAATAATTTCTTTAATTCATGAACGGGTCATGTCTACAAGAGTACAAATGTGAACTGAATTTAAAATACCTTGCAGTCAAGTTACCGGTATGTTGCTATCATCCCACAAAATTATTTCAAATTGATATGATATATGTAAAAAATATTCTTTGAGATGTTTGTCGTGTTATGAAGTATACTTAAGGTGTTCTCATAAAAGACATTTATCAAGAAATAGAATTTCTATGCTTTTCTTATATTCTTTGAGTGCCGGATCGCACGCGATGTGTGCGTGACGTCATGTTTGTTACACCGGTAAGTATATTCGACGACGGCCGAACAAAGGGTGGCAAAAAAAAATTATTATGAAATTAAATGCATATGCTTTTTTTACCGGTAATCTAACATTCTTTAATTCCAATGTATTTTATGATTATGCAAGGAATAGGAAACTTATTTAAGCTTGAAAGGTATTTTATTGATAATTTTCGGTAATGTGAATTTTCACAGTCACTTTAGAACTTACCGGCCGTATTGGTTCGATGCGCGCATACATTAGGCGCGTACCAGCGCAGCTACGGTACTGCTTTCCCCCACGTAAGCATACAGGGCATATGTAAAAGAAGTTTACCAAATTTCAGCAGAGTACAATCTCTCATACTACCCGGTATCCAGCTCAAGCCAGAAGTCAAGCAGAGACGATCAATCGTACTACCCTCCAGCTCAAGCCTGCAGTCAAGCACAGCTTTGAACACTCGTACTACCCTCAACAAAAATGCCTCAGAGACGTTCTTTCACCGCAGCATTCAAACTCTCTGTCTGCCGGTATGCAGAAGAGTTTGGTAACCGGGCAGCAGAGCGACACCACGGTGTGGACGAGTCTGTCATCAGGCGATGGCGATCTACAGCGATGCTTTGAAGGCGATGCCGAGAACAAAGAAGGCGATGAGGGGAAAGGCAGCTAGATGGCCGGAGCTGGAGGAGAAGGTCATCGACTGGGTCAAAGAGAAGCGTAGTGAGGGCCACGCTCTATCAACCGTGGAGCTGTGCATCAAAGGAAGGTGCATAGCTGAGGCTGACGGGATTGATGACTTCACTGGGTCTAAGATGTGGGCTCATCGATTCATGGCCCGCCACAACCTCTCAATGCGGCGACGAACCCACATCTCCCAAAAACTCCCTGACGATTTCGACAGCAAAATAACAAACTTCCAGCAATTTGTTATTAACAGACGACGGCTCCACGATTACCCACTCAGTCGCATCGGGAACGCCGATCAGACGCCCCTCACATTTGATCTTCCTAGGGGGTCTACTATTACCAGCAAAGGGGAGAAGTCGGTCAACATCATCAGCACTGGGCACGAGAAAGACCGATTTACAGTGATGCTGGCCTGTACAGCTGACGGCGGCAAACTCCCTCCGTATATCGTCTTCAAGCGGAAGACTCTTCCCAAAGAGAAGTTCCCGGCGGGAATCCTCGTTAGGGCCCAGGCGAAAGGCTGGTTTGATCAGGACATCACCGAAGACTGGGTGAAGACGGTCTGGTCGAGAGTCGGTGGCATCACCAAGAGACGCAGCATGCTCGTTCTCGACGCCTTTCGGTGTCACAAGACGGAAGAGACAAAGGCCCTTCTTGCCGCCAAGAACACCGATCTTGTTATCATACCGGTGGTATGACATCTCTGCTCCAGCCCCTCGACGTCAGCATCAACAAGCCATTCAAAGATGCTCTTCGTCAGCGATGGTCTGCTTGGATGAAAGAGGGGGAGAAGTCCTTCACCAAGTCTGGTCGACAGAGGAAGGCAGATCTGCAGACGGTGTGCAGATGGGTCCTGGAAGCATGGAACAGCATCTCTGCAGAAATCATACGACGCTCATTCCTGAAATGCTGCATATCGAATAGTCTCG
The DNA here is from genome assembly GCF_018143015.1 of Lytechinus variegatus. Classification (NCBI taxonomy): domain Eukaryota; kingdom Metazoa; phylum Echinodermata; class Echinoidea; order Temnopleuroida; family Toxopneustidae; genus Lytechinus; species Lytechinus variegatus. The sequence continues at coordinate 20,564,551 of NC_054750.1, read as the reverse complement.
ACGGAACAGAGGATGACGTCATCTGGGAAGAGGAAGAGCTAGTCGATGAGGATGATGACTCCGACTCGGATGAGCTGCGTGCCATATTTGAAAACTCCTCTGACGAGGAAGACTTCTTTGGCTTCTGAGCTAGAGATAAACATAATCAAAACGGCCCTTTTCAGGGCCACAAATATACAAGAAAGAAATAATGATTTGTCTCCATCACGACCCTCTTTTTTCATCTCCTCATTTTTTATTTTATTCTGTGTTTTTATCTCCAATTTCTTCCATTTGCCTTCTCTTCATTCCTCTCTCGATCTTCTAAAAATCAATCTACAATTTCCATCTTTTTTCTTTATTTATTCCCCTCTACTGGTATTTTTACATCCTTTTTTTAAATTCTATTTTCTTATTACGGAAAAAAGAAAAGTATTAACAGTATTTCCATCTCTTCATTTCATCCTATCTTTGTTCTCTTTATCATTTCTCCACTCTACCCTTTTTGTTTCTATTTTTCTCTCTTTCTTTCATTTGCCTTCTCTTTTTTTCTTTGTCATTCCTCATCTAAAAATCAATCTCCAATTTCCCTCTTTATCATTTCTTTCTTCATTTATTTTTTTATTCTTTTCTTAATATGCAAGAAAGAAAAAAAATATTTATATCGATCTATCTCTTTACGTCTCATTCTTTCCCTTAAAATCTTATATTTCTTCTCTCTTATTCCCCACGTGACCTTTTTTCTCTGTTTTAAACTGCAATTTCTTCATTTGCCTTTTCTTCATTTTTTCTTTGTCATTCCTCATCTTAAAATCAATCTATAATTTTCCTCTTCATTCTTTTGTCCATTTCCTCTTTTTTTTCTTTTTTTTTAATATGCAAGAAAGAAAAATTATTTATCTCGAACTCTTATCTCTCTTCATTTCATTCTTGTTCTTAAATTTCTTCTCTTTATCATTTCCCCACGTTACTTTTTTTCTCTGTGTTTTAAAATCCAATATCTTTCATTTGCGTTTCCTTCATTTCTCTCTATCACCCATCTTAAAATCAATTTTCAATCCACGTCTTCATTCCTTCCGACTTTTTTTTATTATTATTACCGGTATTCATTTTATTCCCGCCCAGAGCTCCTATTGAAAACACAGTATACCGGTACTAGCATATTTTTTTTCCTATTTGCTGTCTGTAAGATACCGCCACACTCGTACTGAGAACTACGCCGGTAGTGGTTCAAAGCAGACAAGAAAAACACCTGAAGTAAATCGCAAATTTCTCGTATCTTGAACCTTCCCATATTCCCGTGTCTGAAAATCATGTTTAGACATTGAATGCTAGACAGAATTCTTAAAGCAAAGGTGGGGCTGTGATGCAGGAAATATGGTATGAACGATCTTTTTGAATGAGTGAGCCCCCATGTTGATGCTGGTATCGGTACTTGCAACGAACACCGGTACCATATGCGTGTGTGTGAGGTTGGCCAATAATGTCGGCAACTTGCAGAATAAGTGACGAAGCTCTGATTTCCCATCATTTTTTTTTATCAGTAATACTTTAATATATTTTTTTTACATTTTTGGCTATTGACTCTTTCTTAAATCTGCATATTAGAGATAGAAAGTCAGTTTAATGACTTATTTATTTATTTATTTTTTTTTTGATGATTTTTTTTTTTTTTTTTTCATCCGAAAATGGGGGGTGCGGTTAATACACGGGTGCGGTTTATACACCGTTACTTACGGTAAGCCAATCATATATTGACAAAAAGCTATATAAAATTGTGTTGTTTCTGGAAATGTAACCGTCCAAGTAGAGGCCTATCAATAATCATAAATGTACCAATATATGTACAAGAGACTCCTTGCCATCGTACCCATTGCCATCCTACTATTTTCTTTACCACTTGAAGGCAAAAATACTGGAAGACACTGTTATTGAAATAGGGATAGTGTTCCAAGGGGTTAGGTTTGTGATTGGGATTTAAGTTTGCATTTATATAGTGATGTTTCATCTGAGCTATTGTCAATGGAATCAAATGTGCGTATTTACTTCATGACTTGCTCAATATACTTACAGCATGCCAGTGTCGACAGAACAGGTCACTACATAGCAGTAGCGGGTCGGTACGGTCTAGCGCACTGCTCTCCGTCGGGCAAGAGGTGGAAGATCTTTGGTAACATAACCCAGGAGCGAGACATGTCGGTGACGGGCGGGTTGTGCTGGTGGAAAGACTTCATCATCGCTGCCTGCTTCAACCATTACGAGAGTAGAGAGGAGGTGAGTTCCTGGAGAGCATTTCATCAAATATTTTGTCTGGCAAGTTGTCAGATCCGACAACTTTCCTTGATTTTGATTGGCTGAAAAGCACTGTTACTATGGTAACCATCAGATAAATGTCCTTTCAGGAAATGTTCCCCAGGTATATTCCAAAGGGATAAATTCATGAAATATTTGTGTTCAGTATAATAATTTCATGAAAGGAAACTCACAAGAAAAATATGGTCATTAATTGAATATGTAAGTGATGGTATTTGCAATGTAGTATTTTTCTCATATATTGCTTTATTATTAATGCAAAGAGTGCCAGCCATTTCATTAATGGCACGAATTGGCCAGGTTTCTTTGGAATATTGTCATTCACTTCGAGCCCTATATTCCTTCATCTCTATCCACTTTAACCCTATCTAGGCCGGGGTATTTGGGAGTTCCTATGGCCGGGGGGGACCTGGGAGGCCCCCCTCCTAAAATCTCGGCCGTCGACCGCACGATCGCGCCGAAAATTGGCACGCGGGTTGCCTGGGACATAATCTACAAGATTGTATAGTAATTTATTTCATGCGAATCGCTATTGAGTGATTATGCTAATTTATGCGTAATTAGTATGCGAAATCATACCTTTTCCTCTAACTCCATAAATAAAGCTCCAAATGTACTAATTTTTGGAATAGAAACTCTTTGTGGTGTCCTTAGCAAGTGTACATGAAAAAAATTGTGATATCAAATCATTTTCTTATGTATTATATTGTTTTTCGCAATTTCTTATGTATTTCTTTGTTTTTTTTACCTTTTGTTTTTCATTGTTTTTTCAATGAAATTTGTTGGGGACTTTTCTGTGATCATAAAAAGCATAAAATGAATACATTTAGACTAGCAAAACTAAAAATAATCATACATTTATGAATTTTGGTTGAAAACACAATTTGCATTGACTTTGTACACGAAACCACGTTTTTGAGCCATTTTCGGTCTGACATGCACTTACTCAATGTTGCGTAATTTCGGAACCACTTACCCGGGTGACGCAAAATTGGTCTCAAAAGTTGCGCAAGACTTGAAAGTAAAAAGTCAGCGAGCGGCGCGGTCAAAAAATATCGCGCGATTTGTTGAGGGGGGGGCCTCCGAGGCCCCCCCCGGCCTAGATAGGGTTAAAGATACATTCCAGTTGTGGTAATGATCTCATACAGAATCCAATAAAATGACCACCAAAGTGTTTGTATGTATAAATAAAAAATGTGTGCCAAAGGATTCTGGAAGAAATTGTGCAATTGCTGAGAAATTAGCAAATAAGCACAGGATTTTTAAGCGTCGGGCTGACATTTAAAGCAATAATATTACGCTGTCCCACATGCGCTTATCTGTGTTGGTGATCTTCAGTGTGAACATTTTTCAGCGTAGATTTCAAGATTTCACAAAGTTCAGTTTATGTAACTGTACCAGATCTATTTCCTCAATGATATAGTGACAATTAAGTCTGGTTTTACTGACTTTCTCGTGAAATCAATGTTTACTGCAACTACTTTCATTTATTATTAACACACATGTAAGAATTTATGATTTATAAGTTAGTTAACCAAGATTCTTAAAGAAAGAGCTATGGGAGGCGTATTTGCAAAGAATTGTTGACACCTGAGGGGTGTTTCACTATAAGTTAAGTATGATAATAGAGTCCTACTTAATTACCTAGTTGCGTGCGGTATAAAAGGCATGACCACATTGGTCAGAATATGCCAACTGGACGTGCACTACTGCACATTTACCAATAAGATTGCATGTTTCATATAGTATACACATCGCCATTTAAGTGCGACTCTTACGTCATACTTGAATCTTTGTGAAACACCCCCCTGGAGGTGTCTGTCACTGTATACTTAAATTTGACTGTTTGATTTTTTTATGAATTACTTTTATAAATGTTAATGTTTGACCCCTTTAAGAAATATTCAAAACCATCAAACTTCCATTTTGTACTAGTATTATATTGTATTGTGTTTGTGCGCATTGTTTCTTCAGATCCGGGTGTATCCACGTGCAAGCAATCTTGACAATGCCTTTGCCTTCATCGTCAAGGTTCCCTTTCAAGTACTGCTAATGAATGTCTTCAAAGACCTTCTCATAGTCTTCTGTGCTGACTATCATATATCACTCTTTAGCTGCGAGAGGAAAGACGGTCCGCCCAGTAAGTAATCTCTTTACAAAAGGTGACACACTATACAGGGGCAGTGTCATGGGTGAGGGAGGGGGGGGCATTGGCCCCTTTTATTTTGAAGTCGTGGGAAAAAAAAGAGAAGAAAAGGGCAAAAAATGAGAGAGAAAAGGGGCAACAGAAGTCAGAAGAGTATTGAGAGACCAGAGCCATGTAACTCTGTAATACTGCTATAATTCATTCATTGAGAGAAAGAAAATATGTCATCTCGAAGTCGTCCAAGTTTAGCTGTACTTCAGAATAAGGACCAGTACGTAAACAACATTTTGCCACCCTTGGCTTCCCATAATCTTAGCACAGTCTTATGTCATTTCGAAGTCGTCTTGGCCCAAGTTTCGCTGGACTTCAGACTAAGGACCAGTATGTAAACATTTTGACACCTTTGGCTTCCCATAATCATAGCACAGTCTTATGTCATTTCGAAGTCATCTTGGCCCAAGTTTAGCTGGACTTCAGAATAAGGACCAGTACGTAAACAACATTTTGACACCTTTGGCTTCCCATAATCTGAGCACAGTCTTTTATATCTTGTATGCTATATAGCAACAAAGTCCATATTTGAGTGAGAGACTTGATTGACATTATTTTTATTTGTTTTGATTCATCCTTTTTTTTTTGCCTCAGGTCCAACAGCAACTCTTACCAGGATACAGGATCTTTCGCTCGCAAACTTTGTTCCTCATCCGTCCTCACTCATCTCACTCACCCTTACATCACTCAGGTCTGAATCAGGTATGTTCTTGGCCCCATCTTACAAAACCAAAGCCATTTAGTTCAATCTCAAACGGTGCAGTCCATAGTGAGGGCCTCGCATCCCTTAGAGAGGACCTTAAGCCGTTGGTCCCCTAGCCTCTTGACAAGGCCCTGACGGCTGCTCCGTGAGCGAAGCAAGGGATTTCCCAATTTGCGAAGCGAATTAGGCTTGGCACGAGCCAGGGCCTCTTGACATCTGAGCTGAATTATATATTCATGAGGAACGTCTTCCTAATGAATATACATGAGTCACGATATTACCGGTCACCTAGTAAACCAATGAAACAGCAAACTGAGTTGCTGTTTCGTCCGGGGTTCGGAATACTATGGTAATCCACTATTCTGCAGGGGATTCATTCAATTGCGGGACACTAAAGGGGATATAACCAGCAAAATGCTTCAAGTAGTGATACTATACTACTACTACTATTACTGGCTGTAACAGGCCCATCACCGCCCCGAAACTTCCTGGGAGATACTGGTCAGCCACTGATCAGACTCGAATCAAGGGGAATTAAGCAACTCCACTCCAGTATTCCGTCACACTGCACAGCAGAGATCGATAATTGACACATAGTGGAATCACATGAAATAATACATTTCTTCCATATCCTGTGGGTAGATTTACAAAAACATCTCGTCCTTTCAGTGCAGATTTAATTTCATCAACTTTCAAATCCTTAAATCGGTCAATATTCAGCATTTTAGAGGCATATTCAATGCTCTTTGATATTTCGTCATCACCACGAATCCACGGATCGCCATTCAAGATGAACTCATGAATATTCAATAGACGTCATAGCAGCCCGTGCTCTCATTGGATGACTTTCACCGACCAGTTTTTGGTCGGAAAATTGGTAAAAACAATAAAAAACAAAGGAAATTCGGCTCAAATGTCAAGAGGCCCTGTCTCGCGGCGCTCTGCTTCGCCATGTTCGCTCGGAAAGCAGCTGACAGGGCCTCGACAAGAGGCTATTGGTCCGGTCCCCTGGTTGCTTGCTCACAGGCATTCATCCTTTCTTAGCAGTTAGGTAAAAAACCTCGGTGAAACATTTATGAAAGCTCTTGTTAGATAGGATAGGATTTTCCTATTTCGGGGGATTGTTTTACTGTGCTCTCTCTATGTGAAATGAAATTTCTTTCCTATTTGGGGCTAACATGTAATTATCCAAATTTTCTAATCAGAAAGGTTGGGTGGTCTGGATTCGGTACACCATGTTGTTAGTTCTGAAAAGAAGTTTGACGTTTGGTAGAATAGAATGAAAATATGAAGGACTAACTGCATGATGTACATGTAGAGTAAACCTCCATCTTATCTTTCTGTAATTTACTATATAAGTAGTTTTTAAAAGCTGCTTTTAAATGATAGAAACTGGACCCAAATTAACATATTTTCCATTGACACAAGTTTTTACAATAGAAAGCTTTGTACACTAACTTGTTTTCAGGCATTTGTTTCTTTTGTATACATCAAAGCTTTTCACATGTTCTTGATAATGTGACATTTGGTGGAGCATAAACCAAATCCTTTATCAGTATTGCAAGGTTGGAAAGCTTTCTTCCTTATAGTCTTCAGAGCTTTGAATCTAAACAGTGTCAATATGTATTAATTGTAATAATGTACTAATTTCATTTTGAATTTTCTTTGATTTCAGTGTCTCCCAAGTCATTCAATCAGAGCAGTGAGGCCGAGAGTCTCATCATCAATGTCGCTGGTCGTGTATTGATGCTCCAGAGAGATCGAACAAAAGCGCCCTCGCCCAACAACGATTACCATGATCGAAGGAAAACCAAAGATGCCGAGGTATGGAACATCTCACAGACCAGGGGGCTATTTCATGAATATATTAACTTATCCATGACTGGAATATGTTCTTTGGTGCTAATTCAGCTACACAGGAATATATTGCTTTAATAGCATTAGAACAGGTAACCAGTCATGTATAAAATCATATGAAACTCAAGAATAACTTTTAGGATTCATCTTATATTTAAGCCTCTGCCAGAATCAGTCGGTTGCCGGTGTCAGTATATGTACGGATCTTTTTTTCAACTTCTTTGAATACAATTAGTACTCAAGTTTGTAACCATGATACAATATGGAGCCAGTGCTTTGAGCTCCCTCCTTGGTTCATATAACCTATCGAGATCATAATTTGTTTTCATTTGCAGATCCCTTTCGTAGCGCCCATCATTCTTGCCTCATCTGTAGAAAGTATGTGGACCACGTCCCGGTCTAGCGCCAGTAAACCTCATCTCATGGAATCACTCTGGCTGGGGTGTGGAGCCGCAGGAATGAAGGTACAGTACATAAGCAGAAATATTTATGTTTCCATATTCTTTTATTCAGCTAGTCTTGCGATGGTGATGATTATATTAGAGCTGCCAAGTAGTACTGATTTGCCATATTTAGTACCGAAACATGAGAAGAATACTGATGGTTTCATGCAAAATACTGTTTTCTCAAGTTTCATTTTTATGTGTTGTCCTATGGTATTTCTTTGGAAGTACTGATTTCTTCGCCAAAATACTGATTTTCAGCTTTAAAAATACTGAAATATCCTTGTTCAGGTTGGCAGCTCTGTTATATTTATCTGATTGCTTAAAAAAAATGAATGCTTGTAAGTAAGGATTAATACATTCGCAAAGGGCAGAAGGGCAAGTGAGAATTGAACCCGGTTCACTGGATTGCAAGACTAGCATTTGTATACTGTAAACAATCACTGATGTACTTGAAAAGAAACTGTAATTTGTTCATTCTGTGATTCATAAGTTTGATGAATAAGTAGAATTCTTAAAAATCATGGGAATATCTGCATGCAATGATATTGGCTTTTACAACCTTTACATGGTGAGGAAACCAGGAGGTAAGATAGTTGCCTTTCTCAAATGCATTTTTCACACCCTAATAAAGTAAGGAAAACAGAGAGTAGAAGAAAAAGGAAGAGTGGAGGAGAAAAATGAGAAAGAGAATCGGAATTGGCCCATACAATGAGACTTAGAGTTGTTAGACAGTGCTGTAACAATATTCTTGATTTTTTAATTTTTTTTTTTATTTAGGTGTGGTTACCTCTGTTTCCAGACCGATTAGAGAAGTTACATCATAGCTTTCTGTCCAAACGTATTATGCTGCCATTCAAGTTAAGAATTTATCCACTTGGTAAGAAAATACCCTCAAATACAGTGCATTAGTGTTTCAAAGAATAAATTGCTATAGGTACCCATTAAACCTCGCCTAGATCAATTGTGGCAAATGTGGATCAATGATCTGGAAATGTGATGCTAATTCTGGCTTTTACATGTCAGAGAATTTCATAATTGATTACCAGCGATCACCAAAGTAATGGTAATGTGGTTTGAGTATTTTGACAATAATTTATTTTATATCTTTCATGAGATAGGCACTGATTAAAAAAGAAATAAGAATGGCACAGCTCTATTCTAACCTACTGGCTGAATATCTGCCATTGTACATCTTATGACCTCTGATAACATTGCTTGGCTGTTAAAACTTAGTTTCTCAAAAAATAAGCATTGGACAGCTTTGAAAACCTTGATTTCAGAGTAATGACAAGAGTATTTTGCCTAGAAAGTATTTTACTTAGAACGAATCTTCTATAGGAATTAAGGAGACTGATTCCAGACACTATGAGGTTGTCACTAATACCATTTCTCCAAAGTCCAGCTTTTTCTGAGTAGCCTTCAAAATATTTTGAATTTTTAGTTAAAATGTTTTAATGGCCCTGCAGGGATAATTCAATTTCAATATTAAACAGAATTGTATGCTTAAGACTGTAAAGTCCTGTGACCAAATTATGAATTTCATTGTTTTTCTTAGCCTTTTGGTATTTTCAATCTGTTTCTTCTTTAGCTGTCTTATTTGAGGATGCAGTAGTCCTTGGGGCAGCCAATGACTTGCTTTCGTTTGAACCCATGACTCCTAGTATAGAACGGAGTCGTCGATGCCCAAGCTTGCCATTCACAACTTTAGAAAGAACTGTAAGTGTGACATAACCTTAGACTGAATTAAAGGACCGCTTTCAAAAGAAAATCTATACTTTCAGAAATAGGTTTTCTCTATAGATGGAGCTCAGTCATTCTTTTCATTGAGGAATTCAGTTGTGAGAAGATGTACATGTGTGTTTCATCTGTAAGTTTAGTTGCAAAGTTTGGTTTTCAATCTAAGCTCATCACCAGCGTTTTTAATTGAATGGTCAAATTCAAGTTTTAGATATGTTTGTAACAGTGTCATTTTTATGGATGAACTGTAAAATATATATGCATCAATTGATCCAGAATTGCTATATTTGTAATTATTGAGGGTTCTTTTTTGGATGACCTTGGAATAAGTTCTTCTTCCGAGAGACCTAGATTGATAGACAGATTAAGAATGTAGAAGGAATTAATATCAAGTTACATCATGCAATATTGTGATTAAAATAATCACTTCTGTATTCTTCATCTCTCTGTTTTGTTGCAGACACAAATCTATCTTCATCATTTATTAAGACAGTTGCTGAGAAGAAAGTAAGTTTTCATCTAATATCTTTCACTTAAAAAAAATAAAATGTTGTGTATACATGCGGGAATTTTTAATACACAGAGCCCATACGTCGATGAAAGACAAAACCGTGTTAAACGTTATAGAATTACTGCATATACAATGCAAAAGAATCAAAACATTAATGACATTTGTAATTTTATAACAAGAAATAGCGAAGTAAATATGATACAGTTTGACTGAAATCACTGGAATACTTTTTTTTTTTTACTTGTACCCATATCCTGTATTGAACCGTCATATTTGTTTTTCCAGTCTTGGGATGCACGCCCTTCAGATAGCCCGAAGTTGTATGTCTCTGCCATATTTCTCACATGTCCTGGAACTCATGCTCCATGAAGTCTTAGAAGAAGAAGCGACTGCTTCAGAACCAATACCAGGTATGCCATTGGTGCCTAAAGTCATTGGGTTGTTGGCTTAGCAATGAGAGCATCATGACAGCTCATTGCTTGAATATTTGGAGATATGTATACACTATTTGTTACTGTCTGAATGATTAACTTGATCAGACCCACTTCATAAACCCTTTTAATTTTTCAGGTAAGGAAAGATACCTAAATTCTTTGAACGGGGTTAATAGGAGTTTGGGAATTTCTTGAAATATTAAGGGAATTTCACAATCTCTTTCCATTGTAAGTATCAGAAAGCAGGTCCTAATCGTCACTCAAGATATTTTTTACATTAGCAATTTTTTTATGCTCTGGCTCTGCATACATGACAATCAGATTAGCTGTGTAACTGTAAATCAATGCATATTTTAGGTCAGTTTGAATTAGAATTGAGTGGTGAGTCGTAAAAAGTGTAATTTTCTGCTTCAGCAAGTCCAGAAATTTTGATGATCCATGTGTATGACTGTTTAAATTGTTAGGTTATTCATGAATTCCGAAGTTTGATACATTGGAAACGTGGTAAGATTTGACATAAAATATGAAATATTTTCAGAAGAGATTGATGTACTAAGCATATATTAAGGACATGGAATAATTATACTTCTGTTGGTTAAACCTCAGTTGAATATTTTTTTTAGTGTATTTTCTTTTTTCTTAACCCACTCAGATGCCTTATTACCAAGAGTGGTAGCCTTCATCCAGGAGTTTCCTCAATATTTAGAGACAGTAGTTCATTGTGCAAGGAAGACGGAGATAGCACTGTGGCCCTACCTCTTTGCTTCAGTTGGCAATCCCCAAGACTTGTTTGAGGTGAGTTTTGACACCATTAATATGTAGATATATTTTTGAGTGAAAAGGATTGTGCTGCAGCCATCCACTCAATCCGAATGACCTTGTTATGGCAAGTCTGGTGATGTATTGCGGAACGTTTTTACAAACTGTTATGTGTCACTCTATGAACAACTTTGATACCAAATTCCGAAATAATATGGATGACAATAAAATTAACAAGTGCAACTCTTCTCGGGCACAAAGAAAGGGGAAAGAGGAAGAGAGGGTAAACACATTTTTTCGTTAAGATTTGAATAAAGTATTACTGCTATTCAAATGATTTCATTTACAATATTGCCCAAAGTATCTTTTATGTTACAGGCTTTGATATGCCCAATACAAATACAAATAGGTTCCTTCAACCATTGGGTTAATAGACAGGATTGATTGTGTTGTAAGTCATTGCTCATTCTGTACTTAAGCTGCAGTTTGATATAAGAGTGCAATGATCAATGAACAATGTAAAACTGACTGCAACATACAATGAACTTGATATTGTTTTCAGGAATGTTTGAAGACTGGCAACCTACAGACAGCAGCATCGTATCTCATCATACTTCAAAACCTAGAGACTGTCAAAGCAAGCAGACATGTAAGTAGATTTTTTTTTTTCTTGCAGGATTTTCTGCATTTATTGGAATAATATACAAAACAAATTTACAATGCTTGAGACATAATCATAATATGGCATAAAGTACATAACCAAGTGACAATCTTATATGTAGTGACTGGAGAAAGACATGAATATAATATAGAAAAAATATATAATGGGTAAAATGCAGAGGCAAACTATATCCCAGTAAGCAAATATATGCTTGAAGCATAGCAGATATTTGACATATTGGCATTTGATTTTTTTTAAGATTTGAAATATTTCGGCAAAAGGATGTGCAGTTTATCTTCAGCTTGCTGATACCAAATCAATTACAACTTTATCAGTCAATTCCTCCAAAATGTTTACAAATGATTTTTGTGAAATGTTGGTTTGTAGGCAGGCAGGAATGCTTGCTGATATTGCAAAATGTGTTGTCACCTCAAAACTTGACACCAGAAAAGCCTCATAGCAGAAATTATGCTATTGCATATTACGATATTGGGTTGGGTTGTAGTGAGGAAGAAAAAAAATAATTAAAAAAATTGTAGATTATTTGTCATTAATTTTCTTTCTCAAATTCAATGTAGCCTGCACCTGCTCATGACAGTATCCAATATTTTGTTTTCAAAGCTGAGTACATGTAGTTGCAATACTGGAATGCAATGCTCATTTCATCATTTTCTTTAAAGGACCAGTCCACCCCAACAAAAACTTGATTTGAATAAAAAGAGAAAAATTCAACAAGCATAACACTGAAAATTTCATCAAAATCGGATGTAAAATAAGAAAGTTATGACATTTTAAAGTTTCGCTTTATTTCACAAAACAGTTATATGCATATCTCGGTCAGTATGCAAATGAGGGAACTGATGACATCACTCACTCACTATTTCTTTTGTATTGTATTATATGAAATATGATATATTTTGATTTTCTCATCACTCATGTAAAATGAAGTTTCATTTTCCCTAAACATGTGGAATTCCATTATTTTAACATTTTGTGCTTCAGGCAAGGAGGTCCTAATCATCAAATTCGTAAAAATTGAAATATTGTATACTTCAAACAATAAAAAACAAAAGCAATAGTGAGTGAGTGACATCATCGACTCTCTCATTTGGATGTAACTGGCTCGTTCGTATAAGTATTTTGTTAAAAATAAGCGAATTTTTGAAATCATATAACTTATTTTACATCCGATTTTGATGAAATTTTCAGCATTGTGCTTGTCTGATTTTTCTCTGTTGATTCAAGCCAACATTTTTCTGAGGTGGACTTGACCTTTAAGAATTGCACATTTTTCTACCAGAATCATGTGGCACATATATATTTTTATTCTTATGTGTACCTACAGACACTTGGATGGTCTTTTTTCTCTTTCTTTTTTTTTTTTTTGGGGGGGGAGGAACGCATTATTTCATTTACCGTGTTTAAACTTTATCGGCTTTTGGTTTGCGTTTACACGTTGTTACAGCTCGCGGTTCAGAACTGCAAGCAGATTCAAAAATATGCACACCAACAATATACATCATAATAAAGACAACACTGGTCACAATGGTAAAGTAAATGAAATGCGCACAAATTGCCTATGCAGAATCGGCTTTCTGTTTACACGTAGTAAAAAAGCCCATTCGGCATCGGCTTGCGATGGTGCAAATTGCCGGCTCTGAACCATGAGCCGATGCAAGTTGATCACTTTTACACGTTATGAAAAAGCCGATTTAGTGTAAACACGGTAATTGTTGCATCAACTGGCATTTACCTTTGATTTTCTTAATTTCTTCCAGCATGCGACAATGCTTCTAGATGCAGCCCTAGAGCACAGTGAATGGTCACTGTGTCGTGACCTGCTCAGGTTCCTCCGTTCCATCGGATCAGGGGATCTGGATTCACCCAGGCCCCCGCCCCCTCTTGCCAATCACCACATGTTTCCCCTGGGTGTGGGGAGGGGAACGCCAGCAGGCGTGACCAAGCCCAGGGGGAGGCATGCTAGTCATAACACAAAGTCTGGTGGCTCTGTGGACAGGCAGGCTGACCAGAATACGACGGAGAAAAGGTGAGGCATCATAGCAAGAATATTTTCTTTTTTTAATATTTATTTAACAGTGGGGAAGTTCTTTGAATTGGTAAGATTTTACAACTTCAGGTTTGGACAATAAAATAGTTTACCGACAATGAGCTGTGTGCGCTATGAACGCCTAGCTTAGCCGGGTAATATAGGAGCACCTTGAGCACCTAACAAGGTGGATATGTGCGCAATATAAATACCCTATATTTTATTATTATTATTAAGGGGTAGAAGACATGGGATACATTTTTTTTCCAAGTATGAATCCTTTTCTGGCACGTTGGCAAGCCTTTTGAATATAATATCTCAGAGCAGCATATTTTTTGCAGTGATCCCCAAGTGGCTCTCCTCTCATTTTACAACAGACAAAGGAAAGGGAAATGCTGGAAAGCTGCTTTGAAAAGACACAAATTGCCTTTAAAGCTAAAAAAGAAACAGCACAGACATTTGACATGGCGACTTCTAGAATACACTCATGAAGATGTTAGGTACCTGTCCTAATGTTTTGCATGTAACAAACTCATTTTATTTTCTCACACAGGAATTCTGTGCTTTCAAGGCAGAACAGTGTCCCCGACTCCAGCGTAGATGAGTACTACATTGATACCATACTAGCAAGACACGCTAGGAAGCTGCTGGCAGCTTACAGATTGAAAGAGTTAGGAATCATGACAGGCTACCTAGATTTCAAACTCACATCGTGGCTTGTTAGGGAAAGGTAAGTTGGTTTGCGGTGATGATTGACTGGGAGCTGTGTGTTGCGGTGGTGATTGACTGAGAGCTGTGCTCTGTTCAGTGGCTGAGCTGCGCTAGCGTAGGCATAGCCTAGTCTAGCTTGAGAAGTAGTTCACATGGTGATGTTAGCTGTCAGGCTGTGGTGCATTCAATATTTAATAAAATAATTTTCAAGTGAGTTTTAGTCAAAAAGTATTTATGAAAAGGATTCCTCTGAATTACAAATTCTGTTCAAATTTGATGAACTTCATCCTTTTCAATTTGATGGACAAAAATGGATATTAAAGAAATTTAATTTTATATACGAGAAGTAATGAGATACAAACAAACAGATCTACATGTAAATGGACAACAATAAAGAAAATAATAATTCAATAATTGATAACAATGAAGAAATAATAAATAGCAATTAAATAAACAATGTTTAACATTAAATAAATTTGTAAACAAGCAGGAAAAACTGCGATGCGAAACCATGCGCTGAATCACTTTTTTAAAATGGCTCTCGTAAAATGAAAAATGGCTCCCTAAAAATAAAAGTAATTTCAACACTGAAGCCTGAACCTCTGCAAGGGGCACTGCCCCTGGACCCCCGGCCGGTGGTTGTCCAGATTTTGGGTTTCCAAATATTGGCAGGTATGCCAATGTCAAAGGTCATTTAAGGTCAATGAACTTTGGCCAAGTTGGGGGTATTTGTTGAATTACCATCTTAACTTCGAAAGTTTATGGATCTGATTCATTAAACTTGGACATAAGAGTAATCAAATATCACTGAACATCTCATGCGAGTTTCAGGTCACATGACCAAAATCAAAGGTCATTTAAGGTCAATGAACTTTGGCCATTTTGGAGGTAATTATTAGATTGCTGTCATAACTTTCAAAGTTTATAGATATAGCTAATAAAATGTGGATATAGGGGTAATCAAGTATCACTGACAAGTCTTAGGTCACATGATCAAGGTCAAATGTCATTTATTGTCATTGAGCATAGTATCGTATCATTATTGAAAATTGTGTTTTTTGTGAATAATTATGTTATAGTTGTTTTCAAAGTCAGCACTGCTTCTATATTGAATTGCGTGATACAGGTGAGACTGCCAGAGGTGCTCCACTTGTTTAAGATTTTGTTTCTAGTTTAGTAATAATTTTTGTTTATTAAGTGTAATAAACCCCTATTCATTCGTACCTTGCAATACTGCCAGTATTCCACATAAATAAAATAGGTCTTTGCAATGATGTTCCTTTATTTAACCTTTGGATGTTTAATGAATTTTTGACATATGCTTTTAATAGTCTGATATTTTTTCCAATAATATGCCAAAAGTTTATTTTATTATTTAGTTTGGTGAAGCATCTAACTCAATTTGCACTTGACATGATTGCCTGTGCAATGTACAGGGGGTTTTGCAGAGATAAATTAGACATATAACACATACATGTGATCCTTTTTAATGTGTATCTTTATCACCCTTCATGCCACCATCATTATGAGAGAAAATAATATCAATAGTCCACTTTTGTATATTGCTTTGTAGGCCTCAACCATTATTACCCCAGTCATCAGATATTTGATTGCCCGCACAATATGTGTGCATTATCTCCACTTGCTTGGAATCGATCCACGTTTCTTATTTCAACCATTGTCCTTTCTTTACACAGGATGAGAGTAGCTCGTGTAGAAAGCTTTGTAGATGCCTTGAAGAGGTTACATTCTGATTTCAATTGGCCCCTGCCTGTCATTGGGAACCCTTTGAGTTCAAAGAGCTGTAAGTACACCTACATTCGTCTCAAGTCATTACTCTCTAGAGAATTCTCTACCATAATAATAATAATAATGATAATATAGGGTATTTATATTGCGCACATATCCACCTTGTTAGGTGCTCAAGGCGCTCCTATATTACCCGGCTAAGCTAGGCGTTCATAGTGCACACAGCTTTTTAAGGAATTTCTTCCTACCGGTACCCATTTACCTCACCTGGGTTGAGTGCAGCACATTGTGGATCAGTTTCTTGCTGAAGAAAATTACGCCATGGCTGGGATTCGAACCCACGACCCTCTGTTTCAAAGTCCAAAGACTAATCCACTGGGCCACAACGCTCCACCATGTCTACCACGTCTATGACAGACAAGCCAACCGTTCCCTTTTTAGAGTATTTGTTCCTCTTTTTTTGCTATAAGTACACCAATACTTTTTTGTATGATTTGTTACTTTTTTGTAAATTTCCGATCATGGAGTATGTAGTATACACAGCGCGTGGCACTATAGCGCCGGTCCGACGATCCCAGACCGATAAAAATCACTGTCTGGCCAGTAACTCTTTGCTTGAAAAGAACAAGTAAATTCTTGCCTACGAGCACATGTTCAAAAGGGTGCATTATCACATTTTTAAGCAAGGTCATTTCACATTGATTTTCACCAATCTCTCTGGAACAGGCTGGCGATTGTTACGTTGAGACAAATATTTAAAAATACTTTTTTTTCCTTAAAAGAATATGCTCTTTAGTTGTAGAAGGTTGGCAGGTCTGCTATGAATTTTTTGTAATTTGCAGAACTGGGGGGTGTTTCACAAAGATTTAAGTATGACTTAGAGTCGCACTTAAATAACAAGTTGCATACGGTATGACAGGCTTAACCGCATTGGTCAGATCCTGTCATGAGGACGCGCACTACTGCGTATCTATCAATAAGATCGCGCGTTGGATATCATGTACGCGTCGGCATTTAAGTGCGACTTAAGTCATACTTAAATCTTTGTGAAACACCCCCCAGGTTGTGCTTGTGCTCTGCTTTGTACTGAACTTGATGATATGAACATTTCAAAGATTATATAAAAAGGATGTCATTTAATTCATGATTCTAGACATGTATTCCTCACTGCACTGTGGCTACATGCTTTTATGTCAATCAATTAATTTCACTTTTTCACTGATTTTCTTGGTTGTAATTTATTGAAAACTCTGAAAATTGAATGTAGTTAGTAGATGAGATCCTTTCATATTATTTTTCAGAGCAATTCTGTAAGAATTCTAAAAAGGAATGAGGTGTAATAAAACTTCTCTTTGTCCATTTAAACACAAGTTTCACTGTATGTTTGTGCTTTTAGTTGGGGGGGGGGGCCTTGTAAATGACATCAATGTGTGTGAACTAGGACGGATAATATGGAGCCATTTCACGAAAACACTGAAATACAGGTGATTACTGACGCAGGTTTGACTGTATGTGATCTTATCTCTGTTTCTTTACAGTGCAAAGGACATCCACTCCGACGGGTACCCTCAACGGGATGCACCCCCATACGGAGTCCCCTACCTCCCCTGTTGACCTCATCCCCACCACCAAGTTTGCGGGTATCAGCAGTATACCCCCTAAGCCTGCCACGCCCACCCCCACAGGAAACAGACCAATCAACGGTAATCACCCTGCTGGTGGGCTAACCCTCAAGTTCTCCAGGACTCAGAGCATGCTGTCTGAAAGCACTGGCAGTGATACGAGGACTGAGGAGGCTGTTCTTAAACACCCGTCGGCAAAAGGTAATCTTCTAGATGTATTTGTGGGTAACTGTCGCAAGTTGTTTATGTCTAATTAGTGACACAGACAAAAAAGCACACCATTGTTTAGTCTTTTGTAACATAAGAAAAATACAGTATTTTAAAGCTTTGCTTTAATATTTCTGTCAGTATAATATCTTTCAATATTTATTTGTATGAATTCATTTTTATACAATGATGTAGAGCATGTTTGGATGCCGTATGGAACATGTAAAGTAATTGTTATCTTGAATGTATTTCAGGCCACAAAGTTGAAGGTCATTTAGAGTCAGTGAACTTTGACCATGTTGTGGTATTAATATCAGAAATTCAAACAAGGTTATAATTTTGAAGTTTTAAGATGTTATTAAAAGTATAAGTTCTTATCACATGAAATTGACATATAATTCATATCAAGTGTAGGCAAATAGGAGAGGAAATTTCAGGTCAGTATGTGGAGGTCAAAAGTCATTTTAGATTAGTATATTTATTGTCAAATTAATGTTTTGGGGTGAAAACTTATTCATCTAAATTGTTTCCAAAGGCAGTGCTGCGGCTATATTGAATTTAGTAATGCCTGTTGATGTTTGTCCTTCGCTAGTGAAGACAACTACAGCTTCAAAAATTCCTGTGGGTTCGAAGATGTCTAAATAGACCAATCTTCATCCGAAAATGTATGTTTCTGTTTCTGTTTGTGGTAACTCCTGTAGGAACTTGGCAGGACAGCATTTTTTGCTGGTAAACGCCAAGCTGGTATATAACCAATTACCTTGGAAACATTTTACGTCTAGGTTAATCAGTCATAGTGGCTGACGTAATAGACGACAGATATCACTCTTGGGCCTTTTTATCAAAGTGGAGACAATGGCAGAGTTGGGATTCGAATTCACAACCTTGCGATTATGAGTCCAATGCTCTAACCACTGGACCACACGACCTGTATAACCGCAACTGTATGTTGCAGTGTGGGCAAGCAAAAGCCAGCACTGGGGCAGGCACAGCGATCTTGCATGCTCTGCTGCTATATTGAATTTGGTAATTCATATGGGACTGCCCGAGGCATTCTCCACTTGTTTCTGGCATGAGCATTGTACTTTAAACTTATTAGTAGCTAGATAGTCAACAACTTTGTCAGTTGAAATTGCTACATACTGCAGTTACTGATGTTAGGTTATAACAATCAATAATGACCCCCCCCCCACCCCCAATCCTCTACCAATATTTTAGGTGTAAGAATATTATTTAACATAAAAGTACATGAAAGAGTATTCTAATAACATGATCTTTGTGTCATCTAGGCTCTGATGAAACCAGTGTTGGTACAACAGAAGCCTCGGAGGGAAGCCTCCTGGGAGAAGGAGACAACAATCTGGATGATAGCTTCTGGTCAAACAATGTCACAGTAGATGAACTAGAACAGTTCTTCAAGGAAGTCATTCAGCATGGACCAAAACAATCAGAGAGAGAACTCAGGTAATTGCAATGCCAAAACTGATCCATAATGTGCTGCACTCAACCCAGGTGAGGTAAATGGGAAGTAATTCCTTTTAAAGCTGTGTGCACTATGAACGCCTAGCTTAGCCGGATAATATAGGAGCGCCTTGATCACCTAACAAGGTGGATATTTGCGCAATATAATTACCCTATATTATCATTATTTCCATATTGGTCTGAACCTGGTGGGTGTTTCATAAAGCTGTTTGTAAGATAGGAGTGACTTTACACACGACTGGTGATCCTTTCTTATGCTATGTGTTATCCTAATGTAATTGAGTTATGACCTAAGAACATGTTCCAGTCGTGCGTAAAGTCATTCGTAACTTTACAAACAGCTTTTTCGCCATTTGCTATTTTTATTGAGGTAAAGAATTAAAAGTTGCTATGTCCAAGTAAGGACAGACTGATATTGTCCACAACATTTAGTTCTTGGAGGACAAGTAAAAGGGTTAAATTGGGTCTATGATAATTCTTCTTAATCGGGACCCATTTAACACAAATTTTGTATTCATCATTGATGGCACATCATTATGAATGCAAAATAACTTATGAAAATTGGTCTTGGTACCAACCTTTGAGCTTTGCATTATTGGACGTGGGCGGTAAAGGTGAGATAAATGTGAGGTTGAATCAATTCAATTTTGACTATCCAGAACTTTGGTGATACCAGCTAGCAGGACATTCATCCAACAAATTACATTTATTGGTTCTCTGTAATTGCAGGTATCTTTTGAAGATAGTATTAGAAGCCAGCTGTCTGGAGTGGGGCCTCCTCATCTCCATCATCCTCAGGGACAGAGCAGCGTTGAGTCAAGTGGTGAACATAGCAAGCCTTGGGGAAATCCCCATGGATGTCATCGCTAGGATGAGGGAAGGTCTCTCCTTCCTGGAGCTCTGGGCTGATTCAGAGTGGTGAGACACCTTTTCTTTTAACACTACCAGTTTATATTCTTACCCACCTCTGCCACCCTTTTCCTTGTAAAATGAGAACTGTCAACTCTTATGAACTCCCAATTTCTAACTTCCCCTGCTGCTCCCCCCACCATGAATAAAAAAATGAAATAAAGGAGAAAATGTCACCAGCCCTTCTCTTCTTCAAACCCTAAGCAGTTACATAGATCCCTGGCTTTTCCACCTATTTATATTATATAAATGATAATTGTCATGAACTGCTCTCTAGGAGGCTCTATTTTAAACAAGTTCTCAATGACCACTCCTCCCCCCCCAAAAAAAAAGGGGAAGATAAAAGTCATCAGCAGTAGGTCATCAGATCTTGACCCTAGATATTGGTTTCCCTCTGCATGTCTTCAAATTGTTATTGTGATGAATCATTTCTATATTAACAATATCTGGTGATATCCCCTTTTTCAGCCCTGGTTACAAGCCCCTCCTCATGGCAATGAAGCCCCAAGCCAGCGTCCTAGCTGAGGTAGTAGAGAGGGCACCATCACCAACCCGGTCAAGGTCCTCATCAGCCTCGGAACACTCCCTGAATGAGTCCAAGAAGCACAGCTCCAGGGGAAGCATGGGAGAACCTGAGCCGTGCGAGGACGAGGTCTTTGAAGAAGCGGAGGAAGAGGAAGAGAAGGAGGAGTCGGCGTGTGTTATATCATGACCCAGGCATGGGTGAAGGGAATGGATGTTGGGATGTAAAGCCATTCGAGAGACAGATCCTCAGGATGTGAAAAGCAATGTATTCATCGCAGGTTTGAAGAGAAGGCGTATTCAGGGTATGCACGAGCTTGTCAGAGGGACTTCCATCAAGACTTGCACAACTTTTTTTCTCTGCAGGAAAACATGTGAATGGGACTAAACCAAGATTCTGAGGTTTTTCTCCTGTATTTCATAAATTTTTAAGGTGATGACTGATGACTTTGAAGAGGCGTATCTTCAATGCCTATTTTCAGGGAAAGACTCAAGCTTGCGGCAGTCAGGCGTTGAACACATCTTTCAGTGTTGGTGAAAGACACTGTTCGCGGGATAAAGTGTTACAGGATAAGATGTGAGGTTTGACAGCAACAGTAACTCGTCTCAAACCTCCATTGTGCCTGTGACAAATTTCTTACATCGGAGAAGAAAACTTTAATTGCTACGGTGAAAGAAACAGCTCCCCAATTGTCAGATAGCTGTGTAGGTAGGTCTGTTCAATCACAATGGACGCGATATGGAAGCCATAACTCATTGTAGGTTCACATTGAGTATTACAAAGATGGATGTATCATGATAATGCAAAGGACCAAATTTATGCAGACAATTTGGAGCAAACTTCCGATTTCCACTGTGTGAATATCCAATTTGATATTGTGCTGTTGAGGACTGGTGGGTTATTTATTTGAAAATACATATACTTAAAATACTAAAGTGGCATTATTTTATTCATTGAATGCATTTCCACTTCCTGTAGAGAGTAACCTTTTTTTTTGTATGTATATTACAATGCTTTTCCTAGAATTAATTCATTATCGGTCTTACAATTGCATTGGAAACAGATTTGATTGAAGAATAGAGAAAAGTTGAATACATTAAAGAAAATTCCAGTAGTTGCAGTTAACACTGATTTCATGAGAAAGTCTGTAAAACAAGGCTTAATTGCCAGTATATCATCGAGGATCTAGATCTGGTACAGTTACATTAACTGGACTTTGTGAAATCTTGAAATCTACGCTGAAAATGTTCACACCGAAAATCCCCAACACAGATAAGCGCACGTTGGAAAATGTATAATTATTGCTTAGGGCGTCAGGCCCGACGCCCTACCCGAATCCCGTGCTTATTTGCTGATTTCTCAGCAATTACAAAAATTTCTTCCAGAATCATTTGGCACATGCGTTTTATTTATACAAACAGACACTTTAGTGGTCATTTCATTGGATTCTGTACGAACTCATTTTGATATCGTTACCAAAACTAGCATTTACCTTTAACCTGTTGGAGACTAAGTCCCAATATTATGCAGACTGTAGTCTGTGGAATGTGTTATTGTGAAATCATTCAGTCTCCAAAAGGTTAAAGCATAAGGAATTAGATTATAAAATCTCATGAACTATTACATTTTTCAGGGCTGAAATCACATCACTCTATAGAAAAATATGAACAGGATCAAACAAATACTCTTTCTTAGGATATGCTCCAATATCTCATCAATTTTGGAGAATTTCAAAAGAAATTTGCTTTTCACAGATCCAATGGGAAATTCAAACAATTATGTTCAACCCCCTTCTTTAACTTCATTTTGATGCGGTAGGTTTATGGCTTAGAAGTGGGGCGTTGGACTTGCAAGGAGCACCTGGGTTCCGCAAGATTATAGACAAACTTTAAAACAGTTGATTGCATTGACCACAGCCAGTGGTACAGTAATTCATTGGCCCGAATTCACAAAGGTGGTTTTGAAAACCCACGGTTGAGTCCATGGTTTAGGCAGATTTCCTGTATAAATTACGCTTAATTTAGCGCGTATCTGGCGCGTGTATAAACTGTCCAATTCCAATGCGCGCTTTTGTCACAGTGCGCCAAATTGACGCCTGTTACCATGGTAAGATACGCTATTTTATTCACGAGTCCACTGTTTGAAGAGTGGACTCATGAATAAAATAGCGTATCTTACCATGGTAACAGCGTCAATTTGGCGCACTGACAAAAGCGTGCATTGGAATTGGACATTTTCATACACACACACTAAATTAAGCGCAATTTATACAGGAAATCTGCATAAACCATGGACTCAACCGTGGGTTTTCAAAACCACCTTTGTGAATTCGGGCCATTAAGTTTTGCAGTTTTTTGCAACCCTAACCCATAAGGTAAAGATTGTGTGATTGCAGCTTGCCAGTATTTTTATTATAATTTTCCTAGCACTGTAGCACAAAAATCTCATGAGTTCTTTACGAAAATGACCATATTCGATGTGAGTAGTTGATAGGACAGTAAGTGGGATATTCTGGGTGTAGCATACTGTTAACATTCATTAACTATGATTTAGGAATCTTCAATTTACCCATCCCGAACTCATGATTGGGTATGATTTTCCTATTTTTGTCAGTAATTTACTACATCCAGATTCCTACAGGCAGTGCAATGCCTTTCCTACATGTATGTTTAAGCAGATTAATACATATTTTCATCGAGAAACCGGCAGTCTGGTGTAGGCACCATTGTCCGGGGGGGTAGCATATTTTGTATGCCATTATACTCTCAAACTTACCCTACCCTTCCTCTGCAAGTAGGTTGTTCAATCCTCCCTATTTCTTTGGATATCTAACCATACCATAGGTAATGTGTCTTATCAACTTTTCTCATAAAACATCACAAAAAAACTTGACCAAATTATTGCTTTACTATTTCTCGTCGGGAATCTACCAATTTGCATCGTTATTCAGGGTGACAATAGAACAATAGAGAGTCTTTTCTGTGTAGAACATCTCTCTATCCTATACAGGGTATTCTAATTCATCAAGGGTATTTTCTAAGGGTCTGTCTATCTGCCTTTGTTTACTGTCTTCATTGTAGTTGTGGTTGTGTGCATTTATTGCCAGAAGCACCCAAAATAAAATAAAATAAAAATTGTGGTGTACTAGGAATAAAGTGCAAATGATGCCCCTATTCTTGTAATATACGTGTATGAGGAATATCCACCAAGATGACCAAATTAGTTGTCTTCATGTTGATTTAAGTGCATTAAATGTGGTTTTCTAAATGGAGGTTGAAAATAAGATGTAGTTTAAAATCAGTCAGTTTTCATTATGGGTGGCAAAAGTCGGTTTGCATTCTTTGTTTATTTTCAGAGCTGCCAAGTAGTACTGATTTTCAGTATTTAGTACGGAAAAATAAGAAGAATACTGATGGTTTCATGCAAAATACTGATTTCTAAAGTTTCCCTTTTCTATGTTGTCTCATGGTATTTCATTGAAAATACTGATGTCATCATAAAAATACTGATTTTCAGCTTTAAAAATACTGAAATGTTCTTGTTCAGGTTGGCAGCTCTGTTATTTTCCTTGTTATAATGTAATTGCTGTTCCTCATGTAACCATGAAGGTTTCCATGGCAAAGAAGAGTGTAGTGATTAAATCATGGTTCACCATGTATTCTTTCATGGACATTTTTGGTCCACCCAAACTCAACATTAGGGTGGTCATTATCAGGACCAACTTCAGCCCACGAAAGCATACCGTGAAACCACTACACTCTGCTGTTACTCATGCTTTGCAATAAAACTCGTGAGTTGTCATGGGCAATTTCATGCCACATGGAGTGGGGTTCGTCAACACATTTTGTCTGACGTCTGAAAGGTTGGCACATCTGACAATTTTCCTTGGTTTTGATTGGCCGAGAGGTACTGTAACTGATAAATAAAACAAAACTTGTTGGCTAAAATGTCCAAGTCTTTTTATGAAACCCTTTCCAGATGTTTACCATGTAACAGGTGTCAATCTCCCAGAATGGAATCAAATTTACTATCACCAGACCATCTGGTATGCTATTTAGATCAAGGGCACTATTCTGAGATCCATTTTATCTTTAAGATATTGTATTATGTGTTTGAAATTAAATTGATATTCTGAGATCTCTTTATATCTGTCAGACAAAAAAAAAAAAATGATTGGATTAAAAATGAAACCGTGCTTCATTGCAATTTCTGCCAATCTAACATGTTTGCTCTATCTGCATACTGAAGTGTTTGTATCTGTATGAGGGACTAATGACTGCCTGACTCTCTTAGATTTTGACTTTTTACAAGTAATTGCTTGATCATAGAGCACCAAAAAAAAAAAAAAACATTTTAGAAAACATAAAACTGGGGACTATGTACATAAATTATTCTCTGCACTTTGCAAACCTCCGAGGAGAACTCAATTAGTTTTTCTGGCTTTGAAATAAAATAAAATAAAACGTTTCACTTAGCATTTCCATTATGTTAAAGCTTTCTGTCATATTTGACTGCTGTTGGCAAATCTTAGTTTTAGGATGAAAATTGCAGACAGAAAAAACATTTTTACCAGCTTCGCATGAATCTGCAAGCTGTCACAGAACAAGAACATGGGTTACACTCTCAACATGTCCAACATAATATATTTTTACTGGTGAAGGTGATAGGATAAACTATCACTCAGTTGGTCTGGATCGAGCTATCATTTTAAAGGGGAACCTGGAAGATATTGATCTCAGCATCCTTAGAATTTGGAGGAAGTGATAGTATGTTTTGATACCTGAAATTTTTCAATCACAAGTAAGTGATTTTCAAATTTTAACATGCGCAAATGCCAGATTACACCTGGGCCTCTATCTGGAGCTTAGACACTAGATACAATGAATATTTATGATTGATAGTATTTGTGATACATGATTTTTCATATACTTGAAATTTGAATCAGTTGTATTATTGATTGAATGTTTTATGTGATAGGCCCCTGTACTTGTTTGTCAGTATAATATACAAATGTTGACTGGGCATGAGGATGACTGTAAATTATCATTCCCGAGGTGTGTTCAGTGGAGCGTTGTAACCCGGTGGATTAGTCTCCGGACTTTGAAACAGGGTCATGGGTTCGAATCCCAACCATGGCGTAATTTCCTTCAGCAAGAAATTGATCCACAATGTGCTGCACTCAACCCCAGGTGAGGTAAATGGGTACCTGGCAGGAATTTATTCCTTGAAACACAGTGCGTGTAACAGCACTGCTAAAGCCAGAGTAATTATGTTGCATATACTGTAGAGCGCTTAGACACTTCTGACAAAGTAAGTATTAAGCGCTATATAAGCAAGTATAATTATTATTATATCGGTCTTTCTATCACCCAAGACCTTGGCCGACGGGTGATAGAAAGGCTGATATGAAAAGCAGCGAGGGAGTGATGATTTCCATTGTTGTCCAAATACAGAGCAGTCCAATATTTGGTTTGTATACCTCATCGTTAAAGAGAAATGCCAGTAGTTGCAGTAAACACTGATTTCATGAGAAAGTCTGTAAAACCAGGCTTAATTGTCAGTATATCATCAAGGATCTAGATCTGGTAGTTACATTAACTGAACTTTGTGAAATCTTGAAATCTACGCTGAAAAATGTTCACACCGAAGATCCCCAACACAGATAAGCGCACGTGGGACAATGTATAATTATTGATTAGAGCGTCGGGCCCGGCGCTCTACCCGAATCCTGTGCTTATTTGCTGATTTCTCTGCAATTACACAATTTCTTCCAGAATCCTTGGCACATGCGTTTTATTTATACAAACAGACACTTTGTGGTCATTTCATTGGATTCTGTACGAACTCATTGTGATATCGTTACCAAAACTAGCATTTACCTTTAATCACATAACTCTAGACCCAAAGGTGTCAGCTTTAGAACCGCAGTGTAACCCTAATTTGTCTAATTTGATTTGCTAACTAACTTTGTAATTTAAATGAGCTGCTAGCTCTGCTGCCTATGTGGGCAACTGGGTCACAAAATCTAGCGCGCCATTGGCTGTTCAGACATGACTGAGGAGCAGCAGCACAGCAAAGTGCAGTCATTAGCTCTAGCCAGCTAGATGCGCGTGTAGCAGCACAACTTGTGGTCCCGCCCTCAGGGGTTACAAGTAGTATCAGATGGTTTGATAGAAGAAATTGGCAGAAAATCAAACCCGAGATGACTGATACGTGGAGTAGCACCACGTCACATGATGCAACATTGACCAATCAGTGATAACAGTCTTAGTATGAGGTATACAACTGTCCTTAATAAATAAACATTTTGTCTACCCATGTACTTACATGTATGTAAAGTTGGTATAACACTCATTTTAGGTTCTGGGTTTGAGTCTCCACATTGCATTTGTTTCTACTGCACCCGTTTCACACACTTGCAAAGGTGTTCGATGATTTGAATTACATGTAATCTGTGCATGAACAGTATTTATATTAACCGTATTTAAAATATTGGTAGATATTATTTGTTCAACGTGAGCCAAGTCGTATTTAGTACCTTCAAAGTTTGCAATGTATATTTTTCAATAGTTGACAGTATAGCGCATAATCTATAATTTATACATGTACATTTATGTATAGAAAGGGAATGGATAGAATTATGTGCTTGTAATTGAACTCCACAATAAGATTAGAAATAATAATGTATTAGCTTTGTGTATTATATTATCTGTCTAAGCTTCAGTATGTACTCATCTGTTGGATGGCAGTCCTCACAAAGGTGCTAAATGTTTGTCAAATATATCTCATTGTTCCCCTCACAAAGTGGACATTTATATACTGTGTACAAAGCACTGAAGCATTGGTTATATATTTGTAAATATATTGGTGTATAAAGTGTACAAAGAGGCATACTATGGACCATGATAAAAGAATAAAAGATTTTTACCTAACTTGCCATACAAATTGTGTGACTGTTGTGAATTTGTCATGTTGTTTTTGTATAATAAAGTGATTCGATGGATGCGGGAAATATATCCACCTTGGAGCTCCCACTGCAAGAACAAGAAATTCATTCCTCTTCCCTCTCTCCCTTCTGCACGATGCAGAGAAGCTTTGAGATAAAAGTGAGCAATGGATTAGACTTCTCTTTTTCAAAGCTTATGATCAATGACAGGTTGATGATTGGTAGGATAATTAATAATAATATGTCCATTTATATAGTGCAGTTTTTATGTGCATATACTCAACTGCGCTTTGATACTTGGTATCATATTATTACCCCGGCTGTAGCTGAGCCACCATATTAATAAGCGCTAAAGCATTCAAGGAATAAATCCTACCGGGTACCCATTCACCTCACCTGGGTCGAGTGTGGCACAATGTGGATGAATTCCTTGCATGCAGAAGGAAATTACGCCATGGCTGGGATTCGACCCCACAACCCTCTGTTTCAAAGTTCGAAGACTAATCCACTGGGCCACAACGCTCCACGTATTTCTACGTATGGGAGGATAATAGTTTCAGCTGAGAAGAAAACAAATTCGAAGTGGTCGGTAAGAAACCCAGTACTAAATTATAGGCATGATAAAGGAATACAATATATTGTGTACGAGTGTGTGTGTGGATGAAGGGGGGGGGGGCTATCTAGTTAACAATGACTAATCAAGCCCTTGCAATAAAAATAAAACATGAATGCTCTATTATTTTGACCTTCTTTGTGTCATGGCCTAACTAAAAACATTCATCAAAGGAAGTGAATAATATATTTCCTCATCAGAATTCAGGATTTAGAAGAATTGCATTGAATTTGTTTCCCCATAACTCATTAAACGCATCTGCATAATATAAGATAGATATCAGTGAAATAATATATTGATTATTGATGAAAATGAATGCTGTATAAAAAAAAACTATGATGAAAACATCCACTCTCCTTCGACATACCTAGATATGAGTGTGAGTGAATTTGTACTGCATTGTTCCGTTAAATTTTAATACGTTATTTGTTGTTTGACTTGCTAGATTCCTGTTTGATTTGAACTATAAAGACATACATCAAGGCCTACTACCCCACCCCCCCCCCCCCCCCCAGCAACCAAATGAATATCAACAGAATTCAACTATCTAGATAAGTGGTCAAATACATATACTTTAAACAAATCTCAATTGCAAATACACCTTTTTTTAACCATTATTCATATTTAAGAATACTTAGAAAAAGATTGTCCTCGACAACCTGAAAAGCCCCGGCTGAATGTTTGTCAATTGACTTCCCGACATAGCAACATCTAAATGGATAAAAATTGGATTCCAAGTATTGTAGTTTACTTACTACTAACACGAACATGCGAAAGAAAACGTTATTAGGTGCCTATATTCACAGGAAATAAAGCAGCATAATTTTGAACACTTAGTAAACATGTCTATTACTGAAAAAAAGTAGACACTAGAAGTTAACAGTGTTTTTGTCAACTTTTAGGGGTAATGAATGCCGCTTACGTCATAATGAGTCGACTTCATGCATGTCCACGCTTTGCTTATCGCTTTGCTTACGGTGTTTGTATTTGGAACTGTATTTTAGAGGGTAATGGTCCTCGGATAAGGGGGTGTAATCCCATATACCTTGTCATTATTTTGTGATCAGGCCCGTTGAACCGTGTACAGGCCGATGATAATCACTTCTAAGTATCAACCATGATAGTTCTATTCAGTAACCAGTGGTATAATCTGACACCCGGAAGCATGACACGCTCGGAAACTAGTTTGGAAACTAGAGCAACATTCGATCGGAGTCGCCAGATTTATTTTGCACCCAGTGTGACAGGATTTCCCCTTGGAAATACATGTACGTGTACGTACGTCTGTGTGTAGCGTGCGGCATATAGAAGATTGTTACGTAATCAAGAACTTTCTTATTATACTCCCACCATATCGCGAGTAAATGTTGATCTCGGAAAGTCGGCCCTGTCTGCGAAGAATTTAAGGAAATAATATGTATTGTTTCCCCGCTACATCGATTTCATCCATGCTTTCGACGTGGTAGGACAATAGTTCACTAAGTGATGTCGTTCTGGAACATAGTCTTCTTAAGTTGAAGTTTAACTGAGGTGGATTGCGCCGGGATTGCGAAAGAAATGTTCTTGAATATTTGACACCAAAATTATTGTGTTGAATATATTGACAAGCTTTATATACGATGACAATGTGTAAAGAAATAGCCTACACGCTCCTCTAATGATTTGTTTTTTAGGTTGCTGCATGCATCCATTAATTTAAATTTAAATTAAATAGGTCTATGGATACAACGCTCACCCGAGGTAATTGTTTTGTTTCACATCTTTGCTTGCTGGATCATAGGATATCATCGTTCAGTTAGTGACTGTGTACCGTCGTCACTAAACTCAACCAAGATGTTTTACGGAATAACCATAGTTGTTCTGAATTTCATACAAATCGGTAAGCCCTATATGATATACATTCACATTCATTAATGTGATTTAAAACGAATGCATATATATATATATATATATACATATATATATATATATATATATATATATATATATACATATATATATATATAGTTAAAACAGAAATAATTTTCATTACGGAGTTTTTTATTTCTGTTTTAACTGTTCATTGGACCAACTCTTTAATTGTTTATATATATATTTTTTTGAGCTTGGGTTTTTGAGCTCTTCCGCCAATATACTACTCACTGAAGCACCCATGCAATGTTTAGGTCCTTGCTCATCACAATTATATATATATATATATATATATATATATTATATAATATATATATATATATATATATATTATATATATATATATATATATATATATATATATATATATATATATATATATATATATAAATGTGATCAATCTTGGCGATCGATGTACGTGTACGGGTCTCCTTCATAATTATATTTGAGATCAGTAGTATGGAGAGGGCCGTCGCAATACCCGTCTTCATCAGGATCTTTTCACGTACTTCTTCTCTCTTTCTTTCTTTCTTCTTCTTTCTTTTTCTTTTCCTTTCTTTCTTTCTTTCTTTCTTCCTTCTCTTTCTTTTTTTCTTCCTTTTTTTCTCTCTCTCTTGATCCCTCCTTCTGCTTTTCTTAGTTTTTGTATTGTTTTGCTTTTTTTTGTACTGTCTTATTGTTTTGTGTCTTGTCTGTGTGTGTGTTGGGGGGAGTGAGCACTTGAACCCTTTTCCTTTTTTTTGTAAATTTCATTCAGTTTTATCAATGTTGAGCAATCAAGTTTCTGCATAAGTATTGTATGATTTTGTGAATTTATATTGGTTATAAATGGTTAATTTTTGTTAGTGAATTTATCCACTGTATATGAATATGTTAATACCATGACATTTTGCACGATTGTTTGTATTATGGATAATTATTTGCGGGATTATTTGTCTTTTGTGAACAGTGTTTTGTTAATATTGAATTGTAATATTTTACAATGTACCATCACTTTTATTTTGAACTGAATGAATAATGAATATTATTACAAAACAAAAAAAATAATTTATCAATTCTTATATTTTGTAAAGAATTATCATATTCCCTTTCTCTCCATTTCTCTGTCTCCCCCTCCCCCTCTGTCTCTCTCTCTCCCCACGCAGTATCTAGCCCCATCGGCCGACCAATGGCATATTTTTGAAGATGCCCTATATCTTGTGGATAACGACACACGATTAAAATACGACCAGGCACAGTCGCACTGCCAAGAACTCAGAGGCAATCTCGCCCGGATAGATTCCGACGAGATACAGGTAATCTCTATGAAATTTGATACTGGAAAGGACCTAAAGGGGCGTCATTTTTTAAAAAATGAACATGTAACTCCTTACCAATCCGTCTGTTATAAGATTAAAGCATCATCCGGGAGCATCGTGTATGTTATGGTTAAAGTTTCAATCGTGTAATATTATAATAGTATTGTCATATCAAAGAAAGCCTTTCAAAGCGTGGATCTATTTAATATGTTTTATCATTTCTTCCCCATACAGTCTTTCTTGACAGATGTCGTTAGTCCAGGCTTCATACCAACACGATGTTTCTTTATTGGTGCTAACGATAGAGAAGACGAGGGTGATTTTA
Organism: Lytechinus variegatus; assembly: GCF_018143015.1. Lineage (NCBI taxonomy): Eukaryota > Metazoa > Echinodermata > Echinoidea > Temnopleuroida > Toxopneustidae > Lytechinus > Lytechinus variegatus. The sequence continues at coordinate 20,532,611 of NC_054750.1, read as the reverse complement.
AGTGGCAAGACGGGACCCAAGTTCGGTAAGACGTCGTGACGTCAAAGCAATTTGTGAATCTCACAAATCGAATCCGTTGGACTCAACCGTGGGTTAAATGGTCCAATCATGGATCATATTGAGTTCCATGGTTAATCAACGGATTAACCCATGGATTTTGCAAAATGAATTCGGGCCAACCGTGGGTTAAAATCATGGATCCTACTATTGGGATCCATGGTTAAATCAACGGATTAATCCATGGAATTTGCAAAATGAATTCGGGCCATTATGGTCTGAATGTTTTAGAATCACATCTGAGATACTTGAAAAGAAAATTTAATAGCATTAGGATTATATTTAAGATTCAGAAGTTGTGGCAGGGGCGGCCATGCAGAGGATGATTTCAAGTCCAGTGTTGGAAGCACAATGTGGATTGCGTTTCCAAGCACCAAAACCTATTCTGAATTTCACGAATAATCCATATCACAAAATTGACATTTGAGGACCATCTTCACTTTGTGTTTGGTGTTATTCTCGTGTAAATATTGACCTAACACCAACATCATCACTGGTTTTGAAATCACCCATCGGTTGGTGATTTTCCAAAGACAGGAAATAAGTTAAAAATGAAGAAAACTGGGGGGCCGGGGGACGAAGGAGAAACAAAATTTGCAGAGCCAGATTCGATATGTTTGATTGTTTGTTTGTTAAATTTTAACCACCTTTCGTTGGGAACGCAAACAATTTTGTCTGTTGGTAAAAGTCAAAATACCATAACGCCACCTTTTTTCAAATTTGTTTGTTTCTGGAAAAATCCAGAGGAATTGTACAACAATATAGAATCGATGACCTGTAACAATATGATTATACAACGGTTGGATAGCCCCATTTCAGAGCCATTGACTCAAATGGTCATGTTTTCTATCACTTTAGCTCGGTGGTTGATTCCGAGGCCAGGGGCCCGTTGCAGAAAGAGTTGCAATCAATCGCAACTCTAAAAATCATGCGCAACTTGATTTTCAACCAATCAACAGAGCGTATTTGGGACTTGCGATTGATTTTTTTGGCTTTCGTTTAAACGCAACTCTTTCTGCAACGGGCCCCAGCAGATTCAACTGGTGGAAATTCAAAACAGTTCTTGGGATTCCTTAATTCGTCGAAAATATATGTGTTGTTCAATATGTATGATATGGGGTCCACGGTCTGATAGTGAAAAAAAACTGCAAGGATCCCCGCTATTGTATTTTGATGGAGATAATGACAATGTTGTTCATGGACATATATGAATTCTCTAAACAACCCACAAGTAAGATAAAACCACATTCCATGTGATAGGCTTATGCCCACCGTCGCAGGTCATCCAGTATTTCGACTTAAATGGTCATGATGGTTAGAAATATTTTATAATAATTATTATATAATATTATCGTTATATATATTATATTAATAATTATATTATATTATCATATATGTGTGTGTGTGTGTGAAATTATACATGTACAACAGCTTTTGGCAATTTCTTTTTATTTAAATATATTGTGAAAGAAATAATATATATATATATATGTATATATATATATATATATATATATATATATATTATATATATATATATATATATATATATATATATATATATTATATATATATATATATATATATATATATCTTCATCCATTTCTTTGCAATATTTAAATAAAAGAGTTGCCAAAGCTGTTGTACATGTATAGCTTCACACATTTATATATTTATATATATATATATATTTTAAAGAAATTGACGGTGAGAACAATGGTAGGCCTAGCTTAAATCAAGGTTCCCCAAAGCAAGGCTCACCCGACAAAGGAGATTAGAATTGTTATAGTGCCGAAAATCTGTCTATCTGACGGTCAATCGGATCGGGGTCGCCATAGCCACTAACCCGTCCCTGTGGTCTAGTGGTTAAGGCACCGGCGTTCAAAGCTGGGGGCCCGGGTTCGATTCCCGGCAGAGGCATGTTTTGGCATCACCAATTTTTCCAAAGGGCATATAGCTCTGAGTAACATTGATTTAAGCTACGCCTACCATTGTTCTCTTCATCCATTTCTTTCACAAAATATTTTTAAGAAAGAGTTGCCAAAAGCTGTTGTACATGTAAAATGTACATGTAGATGTATAATGTATAATGTTACACACACACATATATATATGTATACATGTATGTATATTATATTTCATTCTTTATTGTGTATCAGAAATTTTGATTATTGTGTGGAAAGGTTATTGAATATTCCATTAATAATACTCTCCCTAAATAGGCCTACCTTATCATAGCATATTTACTATTTTCTCTCGTTTTATTTTTTTTTTCATTTAATGATTAGATATGATGGATGGTCACCTGGGCAGCCTGACGACACAGAAGGGAACCGAGACTGCGCTTGTCTATGGTCCTCCAAAAATCCCAGTAGACATGGGCAATGGGATGATACCAACTGCTTTAATCGTATGAACTTCATATGCCAGAAGGGGCTATGTGAGTCTTGTCTTTTCTAACCTATGGGTTGGGGTTGGATGCGTGCGTGCGTGTGTGTGTGTGTGTGGGTGTGTGAGAGAGGAGAGAGGGAGAGAGAATGTGCGTACGGGTGCGTTCTTATGTGTAGAAGGTGTGTAATGGTGTTGATGGGTGTGTAGTGGTGAAGGCATGTGAATTTGTGGGCGTGTGGATATTGGCGGCGGAGGCCAAAAAATTTAGGGGGGTCCACCTGAAAATTTTGGATGGTCACAGGTAAAAAAAAATGCAGAAAAAAGCACAAAAAGGCCATCAACCAAAATTTTAGGGGGGACCCCAACAATTTTTAGGGGTTTCACCTGAATTGGGGGGGGGCAGCAAACAAAATTGATAAGCAAAAAAAAAAGTTATCAACAAAAAATTTAGGGGGACCGCCCCCCGCTTCCTATGCGTGTGGATGATGGTAGGTATATAGTGATGAATGGATGTGGATGTGTGTAGGTAAGTCGGTGAGGGTGGATGTGTGTGGGGGATGGTTGATATACAATTGGGGTTTCAAATATTTTAGAAGCTTATCGGTTACGATTTGATTTGCTTTTATTTGATGTATTCCACTTTTTTCATCTTGCAATGGGCTAGTCCATTTTACATCAAAGGTTTATTACTAATTATCCTCTGCTATAGATAATTTTACACTGACGAGTTCTCGGAGCAATCCAGGATCGGGCTATGTTACCTGCGCTGTCGATATCGTAGACGACAACGAAATACTGCCACCCGATGACATCAGATTGTCAGTTGGAAAAACATTGGCATCAACGAGATTGATTTCACACTCATCGACGCGCGTCATTGGTCAATTTCGTGACAATACGTTTGAAATAGACAATCTTGAAGAAAACGACATGATATTCTGTCATGTTGGGAACTTCCCAAGGAACACGACATCATTCTCAAGAATTCAATTTCTTCCGATTAACTTTTATGGTAAGGACTCACGGATGTCTGATTGTAGATCGAAATGTTTTGTGAAATTGACGATTAATAGGAAATTGTTCATAATTATTGTCTTATACTCCATCCATTCAACAAATTAATGAAATAGAGAAGCCTTTGTGACATAGGAAGGTAACATGTGTTGTTATTTCCATGTCATACTTTTTGATGATTTCGTAGATTTCATAGATTCATAGAAAACAAGGAAATTAAAAAATGAAAAACATTCCCACGGCCTCCAGATAGTTTGCCTGAGACCACATACTCACTTAAACTTGACAGCTAATTCAAAAGAAGTTACCTTACATGTGGCCCGATTCTTATTTGCTATCCTATTGATCGTTGAACGCCATAACGATTTAATGACTGTTCCACCCTGGCAGCTCTACCCGGACTGACGTCCTCTCCAGCTGTGGACGACATCAGTTCAACCTCCTTTACTGTCACCTGGAGTTCCTGGATACCATGTCTTGATACCGGTGAAGGGCCAGTGGTCAGTTACCTGGTCTACGTACAAACAACGGGTAAGGAATGGATTAATGCTGGTGAGGTCGACTCGGATGAGGGAGAGGGCGCACTTCAAAGGACAAAGGAGCTAGTGTTGACTGAATTGGAACCAGGAACTGAATACAATATCAGTGTTTCCGCAGTCAGAGAAGGTGTTGGTGGAGAGGGACCGAGGAGTCCATTTGTGTCTGTTACGACGAGCATTGGTTAGTGAATATTCCACTTTATTGTCCCGACACTTTTATCTTTTCTTACTTCGGTATTCAAACGTTGACGTGGTCGTTGCCTGTATGTCGGCACTGTTCAATAGAGAGATGTGATTATTTATTCAAATAACAAATGATTTGGTGATTCCAAGTTGGTTTTAATTAATATCAATGATTTGTTAAATATTTTTTCCTCATGGCTCAGTGGTACTGATTCCTATCTTAGCTGAATCTCATTCTGAAGTATAGGAACTAGTAGAGTTAAAGTGACAGCAACATGAAAACAAATCAAAGAATAATAATTTCTTAAATATCCTAATAGCAACCTTGAAAGCAATAGAAAGTAATGTAAATGTTTCCAAACTATACATGCCATGTTGAATGATCATTTACACGATGAGACCAGGCTTTATTGTAAGAACGAGGTAGTTAGGTATACCTAAAATAGCGTTACAAAATCAATTGAATACATTCATTTTTGTGATTTCTATCTGATATTTTGAAATTTCAGTAAGTGCACGTCGTTCTGCGATATTAGAAAACGGGACCCTGCCGTGGATATTCTTTGGAGTGTCAATAGCGGGAAATGTACTACTATTGGTCGTCATCATTAAATTATGGTAAGTTATCAAATGAAAAGAGAAAATTTCAGTTCAGAAGATGTATTCTATCATAATCCCGATAGTTATTTAGATTTATAAATATCTGATTTGCGATGTTTTTTATGTATCCCTTTTGTTTTCATCCGTAGCAGGAGACGAAAGAAGGAACCTTTCCAAACAAGAAGTCTTAAAGGTGTACGTACCACTCCATCAGGCAGCGTGCCCAACGATCACCAATATGAGGTCCCTCGAGCCCGAGGGGACGGCGAGGACCACCTGTACGAAGGGCTTCGGAGAAAAAGTAGTAAATACAGCGAGGCAGAGGGTTACATAACCATGGATGGTCCAGAAAGAGTCGAGTATGTTAATACGATCATGTGACATTTAGGTGCTCTTATGTACCTTAAAGGAGTTACTTGGTACCTTTTTAAGTCCATTCTACACCCAGTACTTAATTTGCATTTGAGCAAGGAGGCGGGGCTGTTCTGAGGAACAACCATCGTGAACTGAAAGAATGCCTCAAAATATCAAACTTCTTTTTGTCAATGACCCAACCAATTTCTCTTGCGAATTCATTTATATTGTATTCTTATGAGTTCACTTTTAGTTGGAAGTAGGCCTAGATTGTGACGAAGGCTAATCCAGGCAGCGGACTATAGGTAGTCCAAGTTGTGGTGCTTTCCAGTGGATACTGGATAAGTGTCCGGATTGCCATTCACGAATTCAGGGCTTATTATACGATTCAGTTTTTGTTTAGGATACGAACTGCAAACGAACATGCGAAACACGACACGGTATAATTATATCCAAGTTGTTTAGTTTAATCGCAGTAATGCAGAACTATCAGGGAATCTGCAGTAATCGGTTACCATCTATCAGGCGCGCCGGAACACTTTCAGTTTTGGGGGGGCAAAATCCCGAAGGGGGCACAATATTTTTGACAGCGTGAGTACCGAAGCGATCGAGCGGTAGAGGGCGTGGGACCCCCCCCCCCCCCACGGTAAGGACTTTGTGTAAAAATGGAGTTTAAAAGTTATGTTTCAAAGAGAATTCAAAAATAAATTTCTTGAGAATTAAACATAGAATTCACTACGAAAGACTATACTCAGAGTTTATGAGAACCTATGAAATCTACGCGCCAAACGATCGCTTAATTCGGAATGTGGTTTTCGTGTCTGATCAATTAAATTACGTAATACGCTTATATTGACTAAAAATACCAGAAATTACATTTTTCATGCAATATCCTTTCAGAAATATTTATTTATGTACATTTACATACACGGACGACGCGAGAAGAAGAAGAAGAAGAAGCAGAAGAAGCGTAACAACAGAAACAAAATACATTCTAATGATGTCTTTTTAAATTCAAAATGGCGGCTGTTCTGACGTGGCAGACGACGATATGCGCTTAAATACCCATTCTATTTAAATCATTTCTGACCTCAGCATTGGAGAGAGTCCCTGATTATACATACATAGGCAAAACGTTTCATATTTTGTAACTGGAGGAAAAAGAATTATGACCTGCTCAATTATTGTCTAACAATTTAAAACTTTTCTGAAAATTTAAAACATTACTCTATTTATGTGTTTCCTTTGACATGTTTTGTATGGCTGGGAAGCACTTTTGGATGACCCCTTCAAAATCTTCTTTTTTCTTTACATATTTTCTGGGGAAAATGTGACCATAACTAGGAAATGATGAATATCAAATTCCTGGAAATATTCATTGGTAAATAATCATGAACTAACAAACTACGGCGGTTCATAATGTACATTATGTAACATTATTTAGAAGAAAACAATTACATTCCAACAGCGGATGTGGTTGACGGTACACCATGTGGAGTTTTCGAAAAAAAAAGTGGATAGAGGAAGAAGTGAAATTGATAGGAGGAAGTAGACAGTGAAAGTCGAGTAAAGTTTTGTTCAAATGAGCGTAGTCCTGATAAAGACAGTAAACCAGAAAAGGTTGAAGAAGAGGCTTGATTAGTTGATAGATGAGTACTCCTGCTCTGCACTCCATTCGCCGAATCAAGCTAGCATCTTCTCATTTATCCAATAAGCAACTACTCAATCCTCTATAACTCTTTAAACTTTTCGGTTTTACAGCTATTTTCAGATTCCATATGTTGCTCGAGTAACTAGCGTTCACGCGCGTTGGTGATATCGGGGGGGGGGGGGCGTTTCATGAAAGGACTTGTCGGACGTTTTATCCGAAAAGTCCCATTTCATCCGACAGTAGAACTGACAGTTACCATAGTAACAGTACCTCTCAGCCAATCAACATCAGAGAAAGATGTCAGATCTGACAACTTGTCGGATGAAACACTCCCCAGGTCCGGGAGCGTTTCATGAAAGGACTTGTAGGACGTTTTATCCGACAGTTACTATGGTAACAATGCTTCTCAACCAATCAGAATACAGGAAAGTTGTCAGATCTTACAACTTGTCGGACGAAAAATTTATGAAACACCACCCCGGTCTGAGCGTTTCTGGGCGACCGCGCGTTTGTTAGCCGACACAGCCAACATGCAAATTTGCGATTCGTTTTAGTCTGAAATGTATTCATTAATACTAATAGGCCCCATTCCACAGAACGGAGACCATTGAAAGATTGGTGAGGTCTTACAGCGGTCTTCAAGATCAATGAAATTTGTCGTCTCTGTGGAATGGCTCAGAAAGACCCCTCAAAGAACTCTGAAAGACTGTTGGATATTTCTTGTCGTACTGGTCTCAGACTAGTCCTCTCGAGATCTTTCAATGGTCTTTCAGAGATTTTTTATGCAATAAGTGATCTTTCAGAATTCTTTCCATGGACTTTGCCTGGTCTTTTAATGGTCTTTCAATGATCTCTCATGAGTCTTACAGTCAGTGATCTCCGCAAAAATCTTGAGAGACTGCTGAAAGACTGCTGAAAGACCACTGAAAGACAATTTTCCTGTAAGACCGTTGTAAGACTGTTTTGAACCGTTTCAAGAAGTTTTGGAGCCCATGAAGACCACGAAGACCACTGAAAGATTGGTCAGGACTCGCGTAAGACCTCAAAGACCATTGTAGGTTCATTGAGAGACCTCTGAAAGATCAACCTAAATTCATGGTCTTTCAAAGGTCTTTTAGCGGTCTTGTTTATCACACTGTAATAAGATGGAAAAGGGGCTTATCAAAGGTATGTTTCACAGAGGGACATGTTCGTCAAAAGACGCAAGGCTTACTATGATGTGTAATTGCCCCGTCAGGGGCGAAATTTTTTTCATTTTTGACAAAAGAAATGACAATTCTTAGGCAGAAAAGTGCCTTCATCGTTTACTTTTGTCCTTAAATAATATAATTTTTTCTACTTTTAGGGGGGAAAATTGGGGGGGCAAAATCTCGTTTTGCCCCCCCAAAATTTTCTTTGGGGGGGCAAGTGCCCCCCTGCCCCCCCGCTTCCGGCGCCCTTGCCATCTATTACAATGAAACTTTGATTGCGCTACACGATAATTCAATAGAGGTGGAGATTTTGGCTCGACTCTAACCTTGCATACTTATTTTGTATCAAATGAAAAATAGGCTTATTCATAATCATGTCCACTCTTTAAGAGTCAGCTCTTGCTATTTTTTTTCGCATTTTTCCCATTTCCTTTCCACAGTGCCAAGCCTCTGTATAGACTATGAAGAAAATATTTCGATAACGTTTTCAGCGAGATATCATTAAAATCATAAGTTCGTGAGGACCCATCGCAGCTTGACTATCTGGATAATTTTTAAAAGTTCAAATCCACCCCCAATAAAATGTCTATCTCAATAAATAGAGAACTGTCAAACAAGCAAAACAATGAACATTGCTTTCAAATTGGATGTAATAATACAAGAAGTTTTTAAAGTTTAAATTTTCACAACATTGCTTTTTTACATTGTTGGCAATGCACTTATGAGGGGGGAGGGGCAATGATGTTAACATACTCGCTGTTAATTTTGTATTTCATTGTTTGAGATTCACATTTTCCTCGAAGTTCATTCCTTGTGGAACATTTTACGTCATCATTATTCAGTCATTGTTATGTTTATCTCAGGGATTCATTCACGAAGTCTAGTACTGACCTTTGATCTTTAGGATTATTGTACATGATAGTAATAAAAGAATAGATCATTGGAAACAGAGAAAGGCCAGAGAATCAATCGCTGTTATGATGAGTTGAAAATTGCTTCTTACAACTTGGTATCGTATTTTCTCTTGTTTTTGTTGTTGTTACTGTATTCACACCATATCTATTTATCATTAATCTTGAAAAGGATAATTTGTCATTGATTACTATCTTCTTTAGAAGATCTAATGTCAAATTTGTAACAGAAAATCTTTACAACATAATAAAAACTTAAAAGTGTTAACATCGCATCAACGAACAATAATGAATTGTAATTATCCTATAGTCATCTTAAATTTGAGAATGTATTGTTATTTATGCTTTGTATGTTGATACGTTCTATTTGTTAATATCTAGGAAATAAAACAGACATGCAAAACGTCTTACAATAGCCTGATGGTGATTAATGTATACTTACATAAATCAAATCAAAGAAAATGCAAACATCCATATGAAATCCCAAAATATCGTCATTTGACGGCAATAATTGCAGTGAGGTGTGATCCTTAGCGCATACATTCGTAGTTGCGAAGCTTAGTTATTTCGAAGGCTTGGATATTCCGAAGGTTCGTTGTTCCGAAGGTTCGTAAGTCCGAAAACGAAATGAGGTTCGTAATTCCGAAGGTTTGTTAGTCCGAAAACACAGTGAGGTTCGTAATTCCGAAGGTTCGTTAATCCGAAAACGAAATGATTAACGAACCTTATTTCGTTTTCGGACTAACGAACCTTCGGAACATCGAACCTTATTTCGTTTTCGGACTAACGAACCTTCGGAACATCGAACCTTATTTCGTTTTCGGATTATCGAACCTTCGGAATAACGCCACAAATGTTCGGATTAACAAACCCTTTTACATTTTCGGATTAACGAACATCGAGGTATAGGCAATTTACGTGTTTCGGAATTACGAACCTTCGGAATAAAGAACCTAATTCGGAATTACGAAGTGTAACCGGTCTTAGTGACCATGGTAACTATAGTTGATTTGGTTAATTTTGCAGCTCTTCGAGTCAAAGCCGGGAGTCAAAGAAGACGAATCTGTTACAATGTGTGTTGTAGGAGAGGAAAACGTATGCATATAGTTGTGGGGTGCGTTCGCGAGGGTGTGTGGTGGATATGCGAGTGTGTTTCTTTGAGGTGTGTGCCGGGATGAGTGTGTGTTTCAGGAGCCGTGTGATGATGCCATGTTCTAGTGGTCTAAGGCACCAGACGAGACACAAACATATAATGCAAATCTACGTTGATCTTCCCCCATTTATTATTCTTTATATCGGAATATCTGATCCTGTGTTAAATTTTGTTTGTATTATTTAATAAAAAAATATGGGACACGAGAAGTAAACACTGATTGTCACGTCATTAGCAAACCTTATTGCACGCTTGGTCAATGGACTTTAATTTCAAAATATTGGAACTATAAATTTATAAAAGGATATTTCATGGAGTATTGTCATATCCCACATTTTGTAATGGTTCGTTGAATCCAGATGCTTATGGATAAACAGTATTTTTTCTAGATCAATTCTAAGAATTATCGCCTAGTATTTTTAATTATTTCTTTTCAGGGTGATTTGATATGTACATAAATATGAGCTTTAATCTATTCCATTTTAGCCACTTGTGAATAGTTCAACCACGAAAAGCGTGATGATAAATTGTTTTTACAGGTTATTACTATACCAAGTCAATTGTGATTGTTTTGAACAAGCTTTGGGAGCATCCCTCACAGCAATCTTACTTATAAAAAAAATGTCCAATGTGATAGAGACTCCATGTATCATTTTAAAATCGCCCTGAATTAGTTTGGGTTGAGTGGCCTTTGGGCTTTTTATGGGCTTTGTTTGGCCAGGGCCCCGTTGCATAAAAGTGACTATTATATGGTAACTTTACCCTCCAATGGTAACTACCATGGTAACACTGATCAGCCAATCAAAATCAGGGATCCCATGCAAGTTACAATTGCATGGCCAAGTTACCATAATGGCAACTTGTGTGCAAAGCAGCCCTGGTGTGTTAAAATTATTTTTGTTTGCTTCTCCGCTGCTTTCTTTTAAGGAGTCCATTGCATAAGCGTTTTTCAAACATAATTATGTTAGAAGTGTAGCCGGAAGCAATCCATGCAAAAGCCGTGGAAGCGGGAGATGGGGTGATGGGGACCTAAGCCCCACTGTTTGACCATTTTCCCCTTCAAATCATCACCAGATCTTATTGCGATTTTTTGGTATGGTTTATCACCACCCCCCCCCCTCATTCTCCTTTGGCTCAGCCTATCCTCCGTTTACTATCAAAACAGTCCCCCCCTGAGGAGTCACAACCCATGCAAGGGACGCATCCTTGCCCCCCCTGACGAGTTACAACTGATCACTGACGAGCCTTTGAACTTGACTTTTTTTTCTTTCTTTTTTTTTGCTTGTCAATTTTTTTCTGGTACGAAATCCTTTATTTGTGGTTGAAGACCCTTTTTTTTTGGCTTGTCAATTTTTTTGGCGGACGATTTGCCCCCCCCCCCTTGGAAAATGGGGTTAGGGAATTTGCGTAATTCCCCCTTGGAAAGTAGTTGTTTTCTCACTTTTGGAGATATTAAGACCATATTTTGAGCGGAAACCTTTTTTTTGTAATGCATTCATTCGTTTATCTGTATATTTATGCATTTGCTTATTTATTCATCGATATGCTTGTTTGTTTTAAATGCTAACATTTAGGAGTGACAAGGTTTTACGTTATGTTTAGCAACCTTAAAATCTAGAATACATGCACTTTTTTATATGCTTTTGGAAAAAAGAATTACCCCTCTACGCCTCCTACCCCTCCATGTTTTTTTTTTTTTACCTATGTCAATCAGCAATGGATTTTGATCAAAACAAGTATCATCAAAATCTATTTGATACATCAAATGTTATTTCAAAGTGAAAGGAAAACTATGATACAAAAAGGGAATGTGGTTATTTTTCCATTGACGAGATCCAAGGCTTAACCCTTTCCTGTGTCTTCAATACAATTTAGACGGAAGTGCAGACATCCACGCTTTCCGACTGATATTTAGATTATCAGTCGCTGAAATTAACATGAAAATGAAAGGAATACAGAGTCACAATTCAATAGGATCGTACATATCATATTGTAGATAGAGAGAAAAAAATTGCTATTTCGTATGAGATAATGTGTGTTTGCTTTTATTTAGGTCATGGATAAAGAAAGTATCAAATTAAAGTACATGTATAATATTAAGAAGAAAAGAGCAGGTTTTCTCTAAATCAAAATTAAATTACTTTTAACGGGGTTTAAGCGTAATAAATTCAATAGTGTACCTACTCTGATAAACCAGCTTATTATAGTTGTAGAATAGAATAACATCCCAAGTCAATCTCTTGGCCAGGGGGCGATCCTGGGGGCCGGGGGCACTTTTTGAAGTCCTGAAAAAGTGCATTTTTACGCAAGAAAAATGCCCCTCACGAACGTATAATGTGCCCCTTTCACATGAGGAGGACCCGTTTTAGGTGCTAAAAGTGTCCTTTCTCGTATAAGTGATAAGTTTTAAGAGAAAGTGCCCTTTTCCTTGTTCCCCACCCCCTCCCACTTTCAACTTCGCTCCACCGCCCCTGCTCTTGGCCAAATAAACATGGCTCATCGTTTCTCATACACAAACCCCACATTGTGTGTTAATTTCCCAGATTTGCTATTAGAATGTATTCGAAATGAATGAATAATTATTATTTCATTTTTCTCGATTTATTTGAAATAAACTGCCATGGACTTGGGTCGTTTTTAAAATCAAATTTTATCTTTCAAGTTTTCATAGAAAGATTTTTGTATGTCATACTAAGAGTAAATTCTGGTAACTTATCATTTATTTCAATGTGTTCTCTCAAAATTTACACAAAAAAATATATAGCATTGGAGCTAGTATAGTGAAATAGTGTAAGAACTATGAGTAAAGGGGAATGAAACATTTGGAACAATAAGGTTTGTGTCGAAACAGAAAAATCAAAGAAAAAGAACAAAGAAAGTTTGAGAAAAATCGGACAAATAATGAGAAAGTTATGAGCATTTGAATATTGCAATCACTAATGCTATGGAGATCCTCTCATTGGCAATGCGACAAGGATGTGTTATGTCACATGTGAACGACTTTCCCTTCGATAGACTATAAAATACCTCCAAAATGTCTATTTTTATTTTCCTTATGGTGATACAAACTCTTTATCCATGATGTATTCTTTAAAAGTCTGTATTATATAGCAAAAATGATATGGTCTATAGATAGATGTGATAAAAGAGGCAGTTTAAGTGAAATATATAAAGTAATGGGAGAGTTGTTCACAAGTGACATCACACATCTGTGTCGCATTGCCAACTAGAGGATATCCATAGTATTAGTGATCGCATATTCAAATGCTCAGAATTTGTTATTATTTCTCCGATTTTTCTCAAACTTTTGTTGGTCTGTTTCTTTGATTTTTCTGTTGTCACACAAGCTATCTTGTTTCAAAGGTTTCATTCTCCTTTAAAGGGGTGATCCAGGATGAAAATATTTATAGCTTAATAGAGTAAAATTCACTGAGCAAAATGCTGAAAATTTCGTCAAAATTGGACAACAAATAGCAAAGTTATTGAATTTTAAAATTTAGTAATATTCTGTAAAAACAGTCGTCATGAATATTCATTAGGTGCGCTGATGATGTCACATCTCCACTTTTTCTTTTGTAATTTATTATATGAAATTAGGTTTATTCAAATTTTTTCCTCCAAGAACTAGAAAAATTGGATTGACAACTGATTTAGTGCACTAGATATTTATTGCTGCAACTTATTTCATTATAAGGGAGACATTTTATTCACACAAGTATGAAATAATGAAAAAAAAAATGATTTTATGTAATAACACAAGAAAACGGAAAGTGGAGATGTTACATCGTCAGCTTGCCTAATGAATATTCATGACGACTGTTTTCACAAAATATTGCTAAACTTTAAACTTCAATAACTTTATTATTTGTTATCCGATTTTGATGAAAATTTCAACGTTTTGCTCAGTGAGTTCTACTCTGTGTATTAAGCTATAAATATTTTCAGCTTGGATCACCCCTTTAATGCATAAATTAGCATTTTAGTTAAAATGAATAAAAATCTTACTCATAAGAATATACAGCGTTGCAAATTATTATTATTTTTTTCATAATCCAGCCTTTTCATTAGCTAAGAGCGTCATTTTTTGTTTTAAATCATATTTATTTCTTCCTCATATCACATGTAAAATATATATATATATAACATGACATCATTAAAACTTAATTGTTTCAAGTTTACACATACACATTTTAACATGGTGAGAAAAGGAATATATATGAATTTCAAATGTAAACTTAGGATTAATCTGCTCACATTTCTTTAACAACTTATAATCACGGAAGGATAAATACAGAACAGAACCCGGGTACAACAGCAAAAATCTAAATTACGAAAATAAACTTATAATCTGTATATAAAACTCAAGTTAAGATTCTCCATACTCTTCAATCAAACTGATTAATGAGGAAGTTATACAGTTATACAAAAAAAAGTTTACACTTTGAAAAAGCACTTGGAATTCAAAAATATACAACATGTGGGTAATTTTTTCACATATAATCTTGGGTTTGGGTCTCATCTATCCAATGAAAGTAAAAGTTTTGTCAGAATGTTACACTTGAGTGAGCACTGTCCATTTCTGTAAAGCTCGCAAAAATCTTTTTGCGCAGAAATGCTCGTTTTCATGCTGTGTCAGGGGGAAAGGACGAAATCAAACTTACACTACGAAAGATTTATCATACATTTCCCTTGCACTTTTAGTCAATTGGAATAAAACGGATACATTCAAGCATTTTGTGTCAATTTTGCCACCCAAATTGAAATTTCAACACTTAATAAGCACAACCTTTACCCTATTTTTGTTTCATTGTTGAACACAACAACTTTACTGCAGCAGATCTGAGGACATCTGAATTTTAACAAAGTTATATCATCACATCTATCACTAAGTTTTTATCATTGAAAGTTGGTTTACATTTCATTTATCATTTAAGGGTACTTGTTTCCCAAGCTTAGTAATGATTAACAAATTAAAATCAAGCTTAAGCCATTCCATGTAAATCAGAGCTCAGTGTAAAGCGAATATCGTCACGATGGCCTCGGTTAGTGGGGGAGTGGGGTGGGGCGAAATGCACTCTTCGAAGTGTTTTGGGCAAGGAAACAAGTCAAACAATGTTGAAGATATCTTCAAATCAATTTTACCAGCTAAATTCCATGTGTTCTTCATGATTAAGGTCTACTTTTATTCGCATAACTATTTCAAATTTCTGCGCAAATAATTTTTCACTAACTTTTCAAAAGTAAGTGGTGCTCACTCAAGCGGAAATATTTTTCGACAGTTATATCGTCATTTGCTTTAATGGACCTGTACCAATGTTAAAATGTGGAACAATCCTCAGAATATTACAAATGTATAATTTTACAGGATTTTTTCAAAGTGTAAACTTTTTTTTGATACGCACTGTATTAATAAAAAAACATACACACAACTCAAAGCCAGACCCTTAGCTACACTTACCCCCCTACCCCCATAAACGACAAATAAAGAATAATAATAATGGTAATAAAGAAAAAAAAGAAAGAAAAAAAAACCTAACTAAGTGGTGGAAGACTGTGAGGCTGATTCGTCAAAGTGCTCCCATTTTCTTAAATGAAATGCCAAGGTTCCCCTTTCCGTTGCAAGCCGTTTCTCTTCTTTTCTATTTTCAATTATTTTTTTTCTATTTTCCTTTACATTTGGAGGCAACCCCTTTTCCCTACCATGGAAGATCATGAATTTTATCAAAATTATAATGTGGTTTAATAATTGTTCTATTTTTTACATTAGTCCCATTTATTCCAATATGAATTTGTTTCCAAGATATTCTCCTAAGAAACGGTAAGTTTAATTTATCAGCACATTTCTCCCACAGTCTTTTAATTATATTACACTAAAAAAATACATGTTGGTATGTTTCTTCTAAAGTATTACAATATGAACACAACCCATTTATCCGAAGTTTGAATCTGTGTAGATGATGGTTCGTATAGACTATTCTATACAATAATTTAAACTGAAACTCTCAATTTGCAAACTAATGTGCACAACCTTGGCCGAACAAAAATCTTTTCCACTTCCTTAACTGTTATATTATAAACTTCCATTAAGTTATAAAAAGCAGAGCTAATTTCTACATTATTGCCTATTTGACTTCTATAAACCATTTTTGCATTTATTTCTTCAAATTTATAAACTTTCTTTGTAAATACTATTTCTAGGCTGAGGCCACAGTGGATAGACTTCCTTTCCCTGTTTCCGGCTGAACGTTTCTTTTCCATTCATGAGGAATTATTGAATATATTTTTCCAATTTTTGTAATTTCTTCTTTACTTAAACCCTTTAAAATAAATAAGCATCCTTTTTCAATAACCATTTTTCATCACAAATATGGTGAAGTCGATATATATTTTTCAAAAACAAATTTTTATCAAATAATGTTTTGCCATCCAGCTGAATATATTTATTGTTATACAAAATTTCATTTCCCTTGTAATTCTCTTCTGCTTTAACATAATTTTTCATATCCGTCCATGTTTCTATTAAACTTCGATACACACTCTTGTCCCAATAGTTACAATAAAAAACCAAATTACCTCCCATTGGTCTCATCAACTATTTGAAGTATTTTTTTCCAATTAATACCTTGTTTTCCTGTAACAAGCCTTTTTATCCACATTATTCTCTGTGCTTTCACAAACACTCTGAATTCATCATTTTGAGCCCCCCTTGCGAATAGTCTAAAGTTATTATGGTATTTTTAATTTTGTTTCTACCTTTCCACAAAAAATCAAAACTTATTTCTTCAATTTCACTATGTACCCACTCTGGAACTGGCATCAATGATGATAAATATATCAATTTAGAATAGCCATATACTTTCATTAATTAAAATTTTCCCATTAATGTTAAATCACGTTGCTTCCACCAATTGAATATTTTTTTTTAATTTTACTTAATATTTCTTTGTAGTTCATTTTTTCCTTGATATCTTCGTGTATCGAAAAATAAATTCCTAATATCTTAACAATATCGACTTGCTTCCCAAAAGGTAAGTTATGAGTGGAAAGCTGTGGGCCTAAAAGTAATATAAACGTCTTGTCATGTTTATCTTTAATCCTGATATTTTATAAAATGCTTCAAAAATGCGTTCAGTCTCCTTAAATGAAGGTACGTCTTTAATAAAAACGTTATATCATCTGCGTACAAAACTTGTTTTAATTCTGTATTTCCAAAACGGATCCCTTTTACCTGATGATTATTCCTAATCATGTGAGCTAAAATTTCAACACACAAAACAAATAGATATGGAGAAAGAGGATCTCCCTGCCTTACTCCTCTTCCAACCTTAAAGTAACCTGTCGATGCGCATCCATTTATAACACAACTTTCAGTATTAGTATAAAAAATATTTACCCATTTGCGAAACCTTGGTCCAAAATTAAATGATTTTAGTACCTTATGTAAAAATAAATGTGACACAGAATCAAACGCTTTTTCGAAGTCAGTGGCTACCAAAAAACCCTTTCTCTAGAGAAAGAAGTATGAAAGATCATATCATCTATTATTCGGATTGCTTCTCCAATATTTCTTTCCCCAACATAGCCCAGCTGATCAAAACCTACAATTTCCGGTAAAACTTCTTGTATTCTCTTTGAAAGTACCTTAGATAAAATTTTGTAATCTACGTTTAGTAACGAAATCGGTCTGTAGTTTTTAATAAGTTCTGGATCTTTGCCGTCTTTGTGTATCAAGGTAATAACTGCTTGTCTTTGAGAGGCTGATAATTCTCCCAATCGCAGAGCCTCATTAAAAGATGCAAGTACTTAATCTCCAATTACTGACCAAAATTTCTGATAAAATTCTACACTTAAACCATCATTTCCTGGAGATTTGAGTGTCATACCTTTCAATATCTCTACACATTCTCTTTCAACGATTGTTTCTTCACATAAATTTTGTGATGTATCATTTAATTTTAGTAGGTTACCAGGAAAGAAATTTAAAGTGTCGTCTTCGAAAGTATCTGTTTCCTTATATAGTTGCCTGTAGAATGATTTTATTCCTTCAATAATTTCCTTTTCGTTAGTAGTGATATTTCCATCTATAATTTATTTCTGTATTATACTGTTTTTCCTATTTATATCGCAAACTGCTATCGAGAACATTTTTGCGGCTCTCGCGAGATATCGTTCAGCGGCCTAGATCTCTATTTAAAAAAATTATATGAAGGGGGTGTCGTATCACCCCCCCCCTCCCAGCCTCGGCCATAGAAGAACCACAAAAGCCCTGTCTGGTTAGGGGTAATGGGTGCTCGCTCATCCATCACCT
Source organism: Lytechinus variegatus (assembly GCF_018143015.1). Classification (NCBI taxonomy): domain Eukaryota; kingdom Metazoa; phylum Echinodermata; class Echinoidea; order Temnopleuroida; family Toxopneustidae; genus Lytechinus; species Lytechinus variegatus. The sequence goes on along the minus strand of NC_054750.1, from coordinate 20,514,260 downwards.
CATGAATCACTTGTTCTTCTTGGAGGAGTTCGCTAAATACACTCAATGTCCTTGCCGTCATAATAAATCCTTCACGATTTAAACTGTGGTACGAAAGTGCTTATTCATTTCTAAATCCAATCACTATGACGCGCTGCGGACCAGCAATGAGATAAGTTAGAAATAACAAGGAAACAGAACGGGAAAACCCAAGTTTGTTTTCGGTCATTCAGGCTCTCGTCATGTCAACTTTCATATCTCTTCCTGTCAATACTGGCAGTTCGTCTACGGTCTGAACATAGGATTAGAATTAGGAATACATGTACCTCTGTCTATTAGCAACACTATACTATCTGGTCTCGAATATGAAGTTAACAAGAGAAGAAACGGTGTATTTTGTTATCCTCACTATAGCCATCTTGTCTTCTGATAGAGGTAAGAATTTTCTTTAAAAAAAAAGAACAAGCAAGTGCACACCGAGTTATCAAGAATGCATCTAGCGTTTCAATTTATTTGAATGCAGGATATAAGAGCACTCTCGATTAACTGACTTGCTCACGGGCATCGCGATCCTTACGGGAAACCGTAAACAATTATAACAAAAGTTACTAAATTTGAATCATCGCCTTTATTAAAGCTACCTGCTACCTGCTCATACCTATAAATAAAACGAAAGATGCATATCTTGGCTCGACATATGAATGGGTTTGGATTAAGTTTAACAATTAATTTAGAAGTTATTACCATTTAAAAACAAGAGGGCAAGTGATACAATTGCCCCACAACACGGGGTAATTGTAGCACACCTATGAGGCAATTTGTAACACATAGAATTTTGACATTAGTTTTTCTTTATCAAAGTTTATGCACTTGACAAATGCAAGATTTTTAATATTTAATTTTGTACAACATTAGCCCCATGTATAGCAAAACATGATAATGCTCGACTCATTTACATTATATTTTCAACTTGCTATTATTATGGGGAACGTTTTGATTGTTTTTTAAGGTTGTTGTGGCTTCACCCAAGCTGTAGAACTACACATCAATTTCTATTTGGGATCTGTATCTACTTTAAATAATCAATATGTACCTACCCAACATCTCTTTGAATGGAAGACTGTGGTAGAACCCTACACGTTGCGCTTTTAAACTTAAATGTATTTTCTTTCCAATAAAGCGATATTATTTCTTAAAGTTTGGGAAATGAAAGTTTTGTCTAAAAATATATGCCACTTTCTCTGACAAAATCAATATTACTTTTCCTTGTTAACAAACGTATCAAATCCCGAATGAGTGTTTTCTTCAGATATCATTTGTACGAAAGACATGACTTGACCCTCTTTCAATTTAATCCCTCCAATTAACCTTCTCTATATATCTTATATCCTAAGTAATAAAATATATATCAATGCTTAACATTGGGGTGTTAGGTATTTTTATTACCTTTTTGTATATAGGCTTTACTAATTTTTCACTCTGTACAAATTCATGTAATTCAACCTTTCGCTGCGAATTGGATTTAATTACTAAATATAATTTATCAATTTTTATGTTGGATAGATGATTTATGTTCAAAATTATTATTTCTCATGTAAATGGTAAGCCTATGAAAAAAAGCTCACTATTTTCCTTGTATTATCGATGAGGCTATTCTGTGCTGTGTTTTATTTCTAATGAGCCTATACTCAGATTTACAATTTTGACATTAGAATAACCTATAATATTACACTCTCCTGGTGTTTTCAACTTATTCTTTTCTAGTAAGTGATATTTACAATTTTGACATTAGAATAACCTATTATATTACACTCTCCTTGTGTTTTCAACTTATTCTTTTCTAGTAAGTGATATAGAATATGGAGAAAAAGAAAAAAAAAGAAAAGGCACAAAATCACGGAGGAATCTGATTACATTTAAACAAATTTCATATTTCGCATTGTAACAAAAGATTTTTGACAGATATATGTTCAGTGATGTAGATCTTATTTCTAAACTTATATAACTTAATTAACCCTGTAAAAAAAGATAAATAATAGACATGTACGTTTCAAGTTATGCTATTCGCTTTCTTGAGCTTTAGTTTTAACAATTTAAAAGTGGCATGGGCAAATGAAACATATCTTTCCCCGAGGAGGGCGGCCAAATTTGGAAAGATTTTTTTTCTAACTTAGCATGGGTATTCGTCGTTGAAACGTTAGTTTAAAAAAATACAGGCCTGAGGACATGCTTTCTAAACGCATAAAATTGACAGCTATAGCTCAATCACATTTTAGTCCAGAAGAAAAGCATGTAATGTGAGATATCACTTTCCTACTGAAAAAAACAAACAACATTTATTTTGCTGTAAAACGTTCCACGGACAGTTATATTTGCTTACATTCGAACAGCATGTGGAGCGATGAAATACGCATGCTCTGTTAAAAGCACACAATTGTTTCTGCTAGCATGGGAGCCTCTGTTACATTTGCCTCGTGTTACAATTGTCCCCTGTCTCTCCCAACGTTATACCAGGGATCGGACCCTAAACATTTAACGATTCTGCTTGTTATTATTACGATGATGATGATGATGATTATCATTATTATTTCTATCACCACTATTACTGCTACTATTACCATAACAACTATAATAATATTAAAAATACTACCACTAAAATAAATTATACTTTAAAGGAGAATGAAACCTTGGGAACAAGATAGCTTGGTTCAAAACAGAAAAATCAAAGAAACAGATCAACGAAAGTTAGAGAAAAATCAGACAAATAATGAGAAAGTTATGAGCATTTGAATGTTGCGATCACTAATGCTATGGAGATCCTCAAATTGGCAATTAGACAAAGATGTGTGATGTCACTGATAAACAACCCTCCCCATTACTTTAGTACATATTTCACTTAAATTGCCTCTTTTATCACATCTATCAGTAGATCATGTGTTCTTTCTATAGGAGGGCATGTAATACAGATTTTTAAAGAATACATCATGGATAAAGAGTTTGTATCACCACAAGATAAAGCAGAAAGAGACATTTTGAGAGTATTTTATAGTCCATCAAAGGGAAAGTTGTTCACCTGTGACATCACACATCCTTGTCGTATTACCAATGGGAGGATCTCCATAGCATTAGTGATTGCAATATTCAAATGCTCATAACTTTCTTGTTATTTGTCCGATTTTTCTCAAACTTTCTTTGTTCTTGTTCTTTGATTTTTCTGTTTCGACACAAGCCTACTTATTCCAAAGATTTAATTCCCCTTTAAGCGTCATCAGGACTATACTTCAATATAGATATGAACACTTTGCCTCAGAATCTTCACGATTATATCATAAATTACAGTAAAAAGTCAGGGGTCCTCCCCCACATGGCACAGACTAGATGATGCAGTCTATCTCGTGGAGAGCTCCACCGTGCTATCATTCGATCAGGCGCAGTCTCGGTGTCAAGAATACGAATCAAATCTGGCCAAAGTTGACTCCGATGAGATTCAGGTATGTTCAAAGAATCTACGAGTATAGGGGCGGATCCACGATTTTTATTTTATTTGAAGCAAATTAAAAATGAAAAGGGACCCTCGATTCAAAAAGTATCATATCGTTGCCCTTCAAAAATTTGCATTATCAGAGCTAGGCAAATTAATAAAAACAGAAAATATATTAGGATTAAAGTACACCTATGGTTCCCCCTCCGAGAAAATTAGAATAATGATAATAAAGCAAGCAAACTAAAACAAAAATAAAAAGAGGAAAGAAATATATAATGGTCGTTACCCCCCCCCCCCCCCATCCCACTTTCCATCTTCGAGATTCATTTGGTACTACTCATTTAAGGTTAAAATTATGTAAAACTTTGGTTCTAAAGGAAATAGACGCCCCCTTCTCTTGGACCCGTAATTGTGAGTAGCTTATTCGATGATCCGTTGAGGTATAGTATTTTGCGTGACTTTTAAAGGATGATATCATTAAAGGTATTCAGCATTTTCGTCAAATTCAGGCTTTCTTGACGACATTCATCACCCCTCCGCTCCGAGATACCAGATGTTTTTGGATTGGTGCAACTGACAGAGTGGAAGAAGATCAGTTTAAATGGCTTGATGGAACATTAGTGACGTAAGCAACACCATCATGATGTAAAAAAAAAATAATAATGAATACTGATCGGTTTCGCTTGACAGATATTTGCCTTCCCAAAATGCAATGAGGACTTTATAGGTAGCCTAAAGCTTTTACCCTCGTTTTTTGTCGATCTAAATTCCGTATGTAATTCAGATAAGATTATAATGATAATCAATATTCAATTATAAGTGAGCATATCAATCATTGTTATCACCAAGAGTGATATTATTACTTTTCAGTAATTATTCTGATAATCATTATTGTGAACATTATTATGTTATCAAAATATCTATTAGCTTTGAATTATGGGGATAATGTGCCCCCATAATGATAATATGTAATGTATGATAGTTATAATGATAATAGTAATAACAAGAATGTCGATGATCATAATGATGATGAAGATAAAGCAATAATAATAATGTTTATCATACTACTACTACTACAACAACAACTACTACTACTACAACTACTACTGCTGCTGCTGCGGCTACTACTACTACTACTACTACTACTACTACTATTGCTACTACTACTACTACTACTAACTACTACTACTACTACTACTATTGCTACTACTACTACTACTACTACTACTACTACCTACTACTACTACTACTACCACTTCTACCACTACTACTACTACTACTTCTACTACTACTTCTACTACGGCTGTTACTACTACGACTATTACTACTATATACTACTACAACAGCTAGCTTCTTCTACTCTTACTACTACAACTAATCTTAATGAAAATTGATGATAAATATCAATAATGATATAATTGTAATAATAATAATGATGATAATTATAATTGTAATAATGAAAATGATGATAATAATGTCAACAGTTGTTTCTAAGGAGTGGTATATAACAGGAATCACACGTGAATCCAATCAATAGAGTGACATTCCTTTTTGATTTGCTCTTCCTTTCCGAAGGCTAAATTTGATGTTTGACCCTTGAAATTAAATTCATCAATACATATAAAGCTTAAGAAAAAAAAATGTCGTCTCGTGCGCAAGAGATCAAGACGCCTCCATTCACATTCAGTTGACCTACATCTATTATTTTTCCTACAATAGATATGACGGCTGGGCACCAAGACAACCAGATAACTACGGAGGTAATCAAGACTGCGCATGTCTCTGGTCTAGCACGAGAGAAGACAGACACGGACAATGGGATGATAATAGGTGTTCATCTAAGGGGAATTTCATTTGCCAGAGAGGACTTTGTGAGTGAAAATTATAATAGCCCTCAGTGTGTTTTGAGTCTACACTTAAAAGGTGTATACACGAGATAATACGGCATTTTCGCAATCTTTACGCAGAGGCTTTCAACAACGCACCAATTCCTTTAAAGGTCAAGTCCACCCCAGGAAAATGCTGACTTGAATAAATAGAGAAATATCAAACTAGCATAGTGCTGAAAATTTCATCAAAATCGGATGTTGAAATAAGAAAGTTATGACATTTTAAAGTTTCGCTTATTTTTCACAAAACAGTGATATTCACAACTCAGTGACTCAGTCGATGATGTCCATCACTTACTATTTCTTTTGTTTTTTATTGTTTGAATTATACAATATTTCTTTTTTTTTATAGATTTGATAATAAGGACCAACTTGACTGAACCATATAGTATAAAACAATGCTAATTCCACATATTCATGGAGGAATTAATAGTTGTATCACTTGACAATGATGAGAAAATGATGTTTTATATTTCATCATATGCAAAAGAAATAGTGAGTGGATGACGTCATAGTCTCCTCATTTGCATACCAGCCAGGATGTGCATATAACTGTGTGAAATTAAGCGAAACTTTAAAACGTCATAACTTTCTTATTTTACATCCGATTTTTATGAAAATTTCAGTGTTATGGTTGCTGTATTTTTCTCTTTTTATTCAAATCAACTTTTTGTTAGAATGGACTTGTCCTAGGACCCATTTAACAGAAATTTTGTATTCATCATTGGTTGCACATCATTATGAATGCAAAATGATATGAAAATTGGTCTTGGTACCAATCTTTGAGCTTTGCATTATTGGACGTGGGCGGTAAAGGTGAGATAAATGTGAGGTTGAATTAATTCAATATTGACTCACCAGAACCTTGGTGATACCAGCTAGCAGGACATTCATCCAACAAATTTCATTGTTATGCTCATGCTTGCAAGAGATTTATAAACATCTTGGGTCCATTCCACTGTAAAAAAAATATATATATAAAAATGAACAGCACGTTCTCTAAGCCATTCACTCTAACGACAAATTGTTTAAACTTTTTGAAATTTCTTAAACCCTTTTTTAACTTGTTTAAACGTTTTAAACAACTTCTAACCTTTAAGCGACTTGTTCAATAACTGTTAGAGTGACTGGCTTAGACAACTCGCTTAAAATTCTAAACAGCGTTTTTACAGTGTTTATTCTTTCTTGAAACCCTTTCTGAAGACGATTTCGAATTCACAACCCCCCGAACCAATCCGGGATTCGCCCTGGTCTACTGCGCCGTCGACGTTGATTCCGAAGGAGAAACACTGTTTCCTGATGACGTCAAGCTGTCCATCGGTCCAACACTTTCATCCTCGAGGCCGATTTCCTTCTCATCCACAAGCCGCGACGGTGAATTCCGTAATAACAGTTTCCTCTTCAGCAACCTAAGTGAGACTGACCAGATTTTCTGTTACGTGGGCGAGTTACCGAGTCAGTTGGACTCTTTTTCACTTGCCATCGTTTCTCCAGAATTCAATTTTTATGGTAATGACTTTATGAAATTTCATCGCCAAACTGAAATGATTGTATACATAACTTCCCAATGAACAAAATAATATTTTAACATTTATTGTGTAGGCTGTTTTATTTGTCTCAGATCAATGCGTTGAAACAATGACATAAGACAGGGATTAACATCATCCATATCAAAGAAATTCATCAAGAGGGCTTATAGCTTATTCTTCAATCTAGTACAATGGCTGTTAATAATTTACTGTACAATAATAAAAGCTACAAGAATAAAACAGGACCTCCCCGTATCATCACCATAGGATTTTTTACAGCCATTATTATTATTAGTAGTATTATTAATAGTCTTAGTAGTAGTAGTAGTAGTAGTAGTAGTAGTAGAAGAAGTCGTAGAAGACTTCTACGACTAGAAGTAGTAGTAACAGTAGTAGTATAGTTGTAGTAGTAGTAGTAGGTAGTAGTAGTAGTAGTATTTTCATAATTCACATTCCTTGTTTTCTCACATTTTCTAGTCATGCGAGTGGAGATTATATAACGTCGCTGATCGTTGATCATGATGTCCTAGTTTTATCTGTTTACTTAATTTGACATTGTTACATAGGCCTACCGTATATGCACGCTCTGTAAGAACTTGCACATTGATATCTTCGTTATTTTAGCTTTACCACAACTCACCACCGGCCCAATAGCAGGAGAGATCACATCGTCATCAATAACGGTCTTCTGGAGCCATTGGACATCATCTTTTGACTCCGGTGATGGACCGGTTGTTGGTTACCTCGTCTATCTGCAAACTGCCGTTGAGGACTGGACAGAGGCCGGTGGAATAGATTCAGAATTGGAAGACGGTGATCCCAAACGAATCATCGAGTTTTTATTGACTGGGTTGGACCCTGGAACTGAATATAACATCAGTGTTTCTGCCGTCAGAGAAGGTCCGGGTGGAGAAGGTCCGAGGGGTCCTCTTGTGTCTGTCAAAACTACTTCGTTAAATGGTAAGTTGTAGTGATGACCAATATTGCGAGGATTCGTCTCGTGCAGCGAGTGAGCATCTTTTTGTAGAAGTCATTGATGTGCCATGAACAACATACAGGCCGAAGTGTGCATTAAACCGAAATATCTAAGCATAAATACATTTACGATCACCATTTCTATCGGATATGATTGACGCCGAAGTCGGGTGTTAAGGGGTCTGAGCACATGCATGAATACATTATACGTACGTTCGGGGTTCGATTCTCTTCGCAAGATCAATATTTGCATGACCCTTTTCATCCTACATAGAAAAAATGAAAATGCATTATGATTACCAACGTGTCGAAGACGTGTTAATTGCTTCATTTTGAAGTGTTCGAAGTTTGCGACAAAATGAAGTTTGCAGTTTGCGACAAAATGGGCAAAAATCTTAATTACTCTGGTACTTGCTTCATGATATCATCCAAGCCAAAGTGTAGTAATCCCATGCCGAACAGTGTATCGTGATTTTACTGACCATGATAATTCTTCCGTTTCAGGTAGTGCCTTTCAGGGAGACTCTCGTCGCGTCTGGATTGCTTTATTTCTGGTTTCATTATTCGGAAATATCATTCTTCTCGCTGCTCTGGTGGTTATGTGGTAAGTATGATACCATAATATTAACACCGGCGGGGGTGCTGGGGGTGTTCAAATACCCCCAAGATTTCCTGGGTGTTGCGTTTGTTATTCATAGTTCATTTATTTCTTCCTTTCACAAAAACATTCATACATAGTAGTTACATAACTGATAATAAAATAAATAGCAAGATAAAAAATGGATTGTCAGCGTATAAACATATACTTTGAGGTTTTTAACAGGATTACGGAGACAAAAGTAACACAAAATTTCATATGTCTGAAAGAAAGAGGAGACCTTAAAAAAGCTAGGCTTGTCAAGACAAGGTCCCCAGTTAGGATACGATAAGTGTATGTGTATAGATATTTTACATACTTAAGTAGGACTACACATCTAAATCTACATAATGGAAAGAAAGGGAAAGAAGGAAATACAAAGAGAAATTAGCAAAAGAAGAAAAGAGTGAGGATATATATGAATTTATATACAGAATGAAAAGACATAGGGAACAATAAGAGAGGAATTATGAAGCGAGGAAAAAAGGTGTATACAGGGAAGACAAAGAGAGGGAATTACATGGGGCCAATTATAGGGGAGGTGTATAAAGCAGTTTATAAGAGAAACGCTAAAAGAGGAGAGGAAAAAGAGGTGTACAACAAAAACAAACGAAGGATTATAATAAGTAATCTATTTTACACTAAATATTTTGAAGAGTTTCAGCATAACCTTTCAGCAAATGTAATTTCAACTTATGTTTAAAGACCGACACACTGACAGAATGAGCTACTTCAATGGGAAGTATGTTCCAAAATTTGGGACCAGTAACGGATAATGTATTCAGAGCAAAAGTAGTTCTTACCCGTGGTATATGAAGAGCAGCTGCTTGTCTTGTGTTGTGATTATGAATTTGACAGTTTTTAATTAATAGTTGAGCCAATGCATTTGGAAGAGTACCATTTTCAAAATCATACATGATTGAGCCTAACTGCAAACGATAGATATCCTCTATCTTCAACAGTTTATTACTGTGAAACAAAACATTAGTATGAGCACGATAACTAGCATGAAAAATAATTCGAATTGCCCTTTTCTGTGCAATAAGTATCTTTTCTAATTGTGTCCTCTGTGACTTGCCCCATGCCAACACTCCGTAATTAAGATAAGGTAAAACTAGAGTAGAATATATAGAATAAGCAAAGTTTCTTTTGGTACAAAAGAACGCAATTTGTAAATAACACCAGTATTTTTTGACATGACTTTACATACATTGTTGCAATGAGACACCAATGTCAGCTTCTCATCAATTTGCAATCCAAGGAACTTAGTGGATCTTACCCTCATAATGTCAACATTGCCAAATAATAAACCTTGTGGTAAGACTGACAGAGAATTACTAAATAGCATATAGTTAGTTTTCTGAATATTCAAAGACAACTTGTTTGCATGAATCCACTGAACTACTTTTTCTAGTTCGATGTTAACCGTAGCTGACAAGGTATTGGGATCTTTATGAGAAAAAAATAAACTCGAATCATCAGCAAAGAAAATGAATGACAAAACATCAGATGACAGACTAAAATCATTTATATACAGTATGAAGAGGAGAGGGCAAAGGAGAGATCCCTGAGGGACTCCACACGATATGGTTTGATAACTTGAATCGGTTCCATATAATGATACGTATTGTTTTCTGTCAGTTAAGTAACTCCTGAACCAACTAAGAGCTATGCCCCTAACTCCATAATACTCTAGTTTACTTATTAGAATTTAATGATCAACCGTATCAAAAGCCTTTGAAAAGTCCAAGAAAATGCCTATCGTGTGGTGATGGTTATCTAAAGATCGAGCCACTTTATCAATGAAGTGCAGTATAGCATGAGTAGTGGTATGTTTTTCACGAAACCCAAACTGGTATTTTGAAAGTATTTCAGTCTTTTTGAAAAAGGTTACTGTTCTATTGTATACAAGTTTTTCCAAAATTTTTGAGAAAGATGTCAATAATGAAATAGGTCTATAATTAGTGACTGTTTGAGGATCACCCTTTTTAAAAATTGGCACCACTTTAGCAATTTTCATTCGTCTTGGCACAATGCCAGATGTGAAAGATAAATTGAAAATGTGTACAAGGGGACTCACAATACCATGCACAATATCGTTAATCAGCTCATTTCTAATACCATCAAACCCAGGACTCTTATTGCCTTTCAGCGAGGTCACAAGTCCCAACAATTCAAGTTCATTTGTTGGCAGTAAAAACAGGCTTTCTGTATTCGTTTCTTGCATGAAATCACGAAAGTTCTTCATCTGACATCTAGGGATAGACTCCTGAAGTTTCAGCCCAACATTGCAAAAGAAATCATTAAACTTTTCTACAATAGTTTGCCTGTCTTTCACCGAACAACCATTTACATTTATACATTTAATATTGAGAGATTTTATGGGCGATTTAAATATACTTCTGATTACTTTCTAAGTACTTTTTATATTTTTGAAGGTCATCTCAAAACGATCAGAATAATATTGCTTCTTAGAAGAGGTAACGATGTTTCTATAATTAGCATATTTTCTTTTATTTGAATCAGAACTTCTCTTTTTATATTGATAGTATAATTTGTTTTTCTGTTTGATAGACTTTAATATTGAATTAGTTATCCATGGCATACGTGGAAATTTATTGTAGTTATTCTTCTTATATTCAACTAGTGGAACATGCTCATCATAGAGCTGCATAAATTTACTGAAGAAATTTTCAAAAGCGTTTTCAACATCTTGATCTATAAGAACATCATTCCAATTTGTTTTTAGTAGAGCTTCTCTCAAGTTAGCAACATTTTCTGGAGTGCTTTTGCGCACAGCTTTCCTGTCTTTGGATTTACAATATGGTCTCACTAAGGACAAATTACAATATACAGGAAAGTGGTCTGGTATATCTGATACTATTATTCCAGAGGATGGATATGGTTGCACATTACAAAAAATATTGTCAATCAACGTACTTGAAACCTCTGTGATTCTGGTTGGCTTAGTGATAAGAGGCAATAAGGAAAAGGACATAGGTGTATTCAGGAAAAGATCAACTTGAGGGTCATTATTACACTGTAAGAGGTTCAGATTATAATCTCCCATGAGATACACTGATTTTCCAACTAAAAGTGGTTTGTTAAGTATGGACTGGAGTTCATTTATGAAATCATTAAAGTTTGAATTTGGAAGCCTGTATACCACACCTATAATCTGGTTCTTTTTGCCATAGTTATCAATCCCAACATAAACAGTTTCTAGATGATCAGACATAATATTAAGGTGTTGGGAAGGGATATACAGAGCAACGCCTCCCCCTCGTTTGCTTGTCCGATTATTATTTACAAGATTATAACCAGAAATTGTAAAAAGATTAATGTCAACTTCACTGGAAAACCACGTTTCAGTGATACCAAGTGTTACCAAGCCTGTACCACATTTCTCAACAAATCTTAACATTTTATCGAAATTCTTACATATACTCCGCATGTTTATATGAAGGAGAGTAATGTTACGATTTGCACTGTTTTGATGCTGTTTCAAAAAATGTTCTTCAGTTTGATAATTGCATTTTACACTAGGAATATCATAACCATCACACAACTTGCTCACACTTTCTTCATAAAAACTACAAATTTCTTCATCCATTTGAGTCATATTGAAGCTGAAAGAGCAACATTTTCAATAACACCAGTTGCCAATCATTCAAACATAAGAAACATATGTATAGAAGTTCATGAAGAATGCTGAAAGGAAGAGAAAGAAAAGGAAACAAGGATTAACTAAGTGATTGGAAAGGGGATGAAAGATGATGATAAACAAACATTGACAAATCATGAGAAAAAGAATACAAAGTATAAGAAACATAGCATAAGAAATGAGGTATAAAAATACAAAATACTCATAGGTGAAAAAGTAAAAGGTTCATAATTAAACAGAGAAAAAAAACACCTGACCAAAAAACGAAATAAGTATCAAAGGTTAGGCAGCACCCCCTGGAATTATGGTTGGTATGTTTAATAGCAGTAATGAAACCGAAAATGACCTTCATTTTGAAGTAAAGGCCTTAAATGGCCTTAAATAGTGGAAACCTCCCTTTTTTGCTTGTTACAGTCTCCCAGGGCGCTGGACAAGGGACAGATACTAATATAGATATCACTGGCTTTTTATTTGTAATGATATTTGTAGCTAAATAGGATGTATAGGCTATTGCGGAAATTTGTTGTAAAACAATATTGATAAACTGCTTGGTAATACTAGAATCATGTGAATAAAATGAAAGTAAGGCGTGCATGTAGTGTGGGTCAACTTATGCTGGGGCCCGTTCCAGAAAGAGTTGCGTTTAAACGCAAGTCCCAAATGCGCGCTGTTGATTGGTTTGAAAATCAAGTTGCGCATGATTTTTAGAGTTGCGATTGATTGCAACTCTTTCTGCAACGGGCCCCAGGCCTACTTTGACGAATGCGAGCAAAGAGGCAAATATTTATACGGGTGACAAAAAAAGTAACATATCAACCGAAACAAATTACTTCATGTGGTACAAAAAAATTGATATCCTCTACCGGACAAAATTTTACAGAAAAATACAAATGCTTCTATGAGATGTGGCTAATTAATCAACGTACTAGTTGGTGTCAGTGTAAATTACCAAAAATAGCTCTTTGATGGAACATCATACGTTTATACACTTGCTCCCTTTTATCAACGTAGGCCAGCAGAGATTTACCAAAAATAGATGCCTTACATCATGATTCTGGTATCAAGATTGTTTTACTATAAATTTCCGGTTGGTCTTCCACCGCTTCGTGTAGGCCTACTTTCCGTTTCGTCTCAAATTCAAACTCATTTATTTCACATCTCTTAAAAACAGGGTACAATGTAATAGTGAGTTAATCTAATTGAGTAAACACAACATTGACAGTTGTACATTATTTAGACAAAATTGACAACTGAAGACAAACATAAAATATAAAGTATATGAATGGGATGTGAGGGAGTAACAAAAAGCCATTGGCCTATCTAGGCTACTCCCTTTTTACATTCATAACTGATAAGGAAACAAAACAGGATCTTCCACAAATGGAAAATATAGTACTTCTTGATCGATCCTCTACAACCAGATCGTCTATACTTACCATTTGAGTATATTGCCATAAAACTCATTTACCATCTTGTCCTAATTCTATTTATGCTGTACAAATTTCGTCTTACTGGTCTAACACAACTTCATCTATATAATTATGATTGCATAAGCTTTTTATGAACCAAATTTTCAGATAAATTAAGAAATATAATTTCAGCTAAATGAGGCAAAAGATGGGCATATTTCATATCAACTTCTGTTGCATTTCAAGTAATCACTCCACAACATTTTACAGATTTTATATATATATATATATATATACATATATATATTTCTTTAATATTTCCATGTATTTCTGTTATCCTGGGATTCTGCCCCATCCTTCAAACTTACAATATACTATTAAAAGAAAATCATCCCGATTCTTTTTACAACCAGCAAGTGGAGGCAGGAGAAGCAAGACCTGTCTCACTTACGTGCTGCCCCAGCAAGAGCAGTGGGAGCACGAGGAAGCGACCCAAAGAGCTCCCATTACGAGCTACCTCAACAAAGTGGAGTCGGGCACGAATACCAGGGTCTTAAGGTGACTGGGAGCAGCGCTGATGAATACCAAGGTCTTAAGATGACTGGACGCGGCGCTGTTGAACAGGTATATGCCGACATCGAAGATCCAGATAAAAACTACATCAATATCCCTTCTTAAAGACATCGGATACCATTTTACTACACATAAAAAATAACAATGAAATTCCGATTTCATACAGCGTTTATACATCGAAGCGGTATCTCTACGCGATTTATAGGTACTGTACTATTACCCCGGTCATCGGATCCTGGCATATACCTTTCTTGACTCCCTGGTGAGCAAAGAGATTTTTATTTTCAATTGCTTTGCAATACCACATAGACTTTTGCATCCTACCGTATATCTCTTTAACAGCTGGATGGAGAGTGACAGTTTGGGTAGATGCCTTGCCAAAAGGACGCTCGGCCGCGGTGGGATTCGAACACTTGACCATCTGAAAACAAGGTGAGAGTCATGCAGAACCGGCTACACCAGTCCTCGACGCTTCCGTTTATAAAGGTCTTGTTAAAAACAAAAATCCAGAACCTTGATGTGTGTTGTATTTAATATCGCTGGTATGGATTACAAAAGGAACATGGAAGAAAAATTGACACTTTCAAGATGATAACTGTGAGTGAAAAAATATCACTATCATTTAATTAATTTGCTGGGGAGTAACAAATACCTTTTATGGTTTTGGAATACTATATGGAATAAAGTTGGGAATGGTGTTTCCACTCACTTTTTGTTTTACTCCTTTGAAGCACTAAGCAATGATTTTCAGGTGCAGTTTCACGTGTGTGTGAAGGTGTGTGCGTGTATGTGTGGGTGCGTGACTGGGCTTTGGTTTTACAATACATTACTGACACAGGTGACAAATGTTAACTTGCGGCTCAGAAATTTTTAAGAAGTCAAATCAGTTTTTACTAATTCCTCTAAGTGCAACAATGAGCAATTCACGTTGCATTTTCCTGAACGCATCATGTAGGTCTATGTATATTCTCTTGATAAGTCTCCCTAAAATAATTATACTAGCGGTCGCTTATTTCTTTCCAAATACTCTTGAATGCATCGTTCATATTTATTTATGCATGATTATTTGTAAATACTCAACTACTTTAAAATATATTTATTGGATTGTTACATTCCAAATATAATTTGAATTGCAGTTATCTTCATGATTTAGAGACCTACAAACTGAACTAATTTTTTTATTTTACTGTAATGTTTTCAAATAAGTGAAATCAAATAAATTTGAGAAGTATATTTCAGTTAATGTCTATTTATTTCTTTACATATTCAAAATCAATAAAAGAAAATAGTCATACCTTTTTCTCTCTATCGGCTGGGGCATTTACACGAACAATCCGAGGAAATCTGGAGGGGCTTAAGAGAAATTTTATCCACATATTCATTAGCGGCGGAAGCCAAAATATTTAGGGGGGTCCACCTGAAATTTTGGGATGGGCACAGGTAAAAATTGGACAAGCACAAAAGAAAAAAGGTTATCAACAAATTTTTAGGGGGTCCGTCCCCCACCTCAAATTTAGGGGGGCATGACCCCCCCCCCCCCGCTGCCTATGCACATATTAATTGGTTGCCTACCACTTTTATAAAACAAATAATTTTCTGGATTTACAGTCGGAATGTTAGTGACAATGCAAGCGTCTCGGGTATTGGCAATGTTCATGTAAAAGCGCATCCTAGATGTTCTAAATAAACCTACGGACGCTACATCGCCACCATCATACTCGAAACTCGGCATTATTTGTATATAAAATACACATATTATGTCCTTTTGACGGTGATGGTGGCAATTATCAGATCCATGATGATCGGAGAAATGATGAGACATGATTCAATTAAACTGGCAGCTCCAAGAATGCAGAACATGATATCAAATGATTCAGTGGCATCGTACACAGCACCTGTTGAAAATAAATGATACAAAAGATTCTTACATAAATTACCATGATGCATATTTTTAACGTCCAATAACCATGATAACTTTAAAAAAAATACTATGAAGAATATTTCACATTCCCTTCAGTGTTTTACATAAAAAAAAGTTTTGTAAAGTAGTCGTGACCATGTGAGCCCAATTTTATTACTGAGTTTTCAAGAGAGTCAAATCTTAAGATGGTACAATGGAAAATTATGAATTTCTTAAAAATTTGTAATTACTGTACATATATATATATATATGTAATAAAAATATATATATATAAAAGGATTGGATGAAGAGAACAATGGTAGGCGTAGCTTAAATCAAGGTTCCCCAGAGCTATCTACCATTTGGAAAAATTGGTGATGCCGAAAAAATGTCTCTGCCGGGAATCGAACCCGGGCCCCCAGCTTTGAACGCCGGTGCCTTAACCACTAGACCACAGAGACGGGTTAATGGTTAGGGCGAGCCAGATCCGATTTGACCGTCAGATAGACATATTTTCGACACTATACCAATTATATTTTCCTTTGTCGGGTGAAGGTGAGTTTTGAACAATGACAAGCCGCCATGCCTCAGCTGGATCGAAGCTATTGCTTTGATACAGTACACGTATGGGAGAAGAAATACAAATGTGTAAAGCTTTACATGTACAACAGCTTTTGGCAACTCTTTTTTTATTTAAATATTGTAAAGAAATGGATGAAGAGAACAATGGTAGGCGTAGCTTAAATCAAGGTTCCCCAGAGCTATCTACCATTTGGAAAAATTGGTGATGCCGAAAAAATGTCTCTGCCGGGAATCGAACCCGGGCCCCCAGCTTTGAACGCCGGTGTTCAAAGCTGGGGGCCCGGTTCGATTCCCGGCAGAGACAATCCAACCATAGTAGCTGACGGCAGAAGCCACCTCGGCTAGGCAGAATATGGTGAAGCGAGGGTATTCATAGAGGAGTTTTAGGTCAAATGTATCCAGAAACATCTTTCTTGCGATCTTGATGATAGAATGGAAGAACCCATCGTCATTCCAACCACCTTTAATCTCGTCACCACCACCACCGTAATCATTACCATCGGCGTCAACACCGTCCTCACTTACGGGACCAGTCGAATCTCGTTCATTTATCAAGGATACTGTTAATTCGGGGTCTTCATTATCATGTGATGAGGGTGTTTTTGCCGATCTGACCTTTGGTTCAGCATGCTGATGATCACTGGTCACCATAAGCAACGCCGTTACACAGGAGTGTAGGTTCAAGGCCCCTATGACAAGAATAGCTCCTCGCCAGGAGTAAGCCTCGTCGAGAAGTTCTGTTAGTAATGGGAGCGTCATCATACCAACACCGCTGCCGAGGAGGACAATGGTAGAAGCAATCTCAAAGTGATCAGGAAAGTAATAGATGACACTGATCTGGGCAGGTAAGATGACTACGCTGTAACCAAACCCTGGTAATAAACAAAATAGAGGTAGCAATGTTATTTTATGTTCTCAGGGTTGCCACTTATATTCGAAATACTCTCCTTGAAGAGTTGGATATAGTTTTGTAAAGACCATCCTCTTCCCTTAATTGATATTTGTACACCCCACCCCAGAAGATCCGTCAGTTGATTCACCAATAAAAGAATAATGAATTTGAATGGGTTCTTGACTTCTAGTTATCCAGCAAAACGGTCAATTCACATCAAGAAGTTAATCAAAATGTCGATATTGGTCGATTACTGTCAGAAAACATTTGAAAAAATCATTGTAATAATGATACTGACCTAAAAAGAAATCATCGTTAAATCATTTATTCCAATATTTGGACGATATTAGCATCAGCATTAATTTAGGTAAGTTCTGAGAGGAACCACTGATCTCGAGTATTCCTAGTGATATTATCCTCTCTATGTCCAGGAGAACTTTGCTGAAAAGAATACACAATAGTCCTTTTGAGGACCGTTAGTGATACCACCAAACCTTCTACGCTCACATAGAGCAATGTCGTACTTTATGAATGTTCGACATTACAATAATTAACTGATACATACCTACTAAGATCATTTACTAAGATCATTAGTAGAAGAAAATGTACCCAAGCTGTTGCAAAGCAAATTAGGCTAAATCCTGTACCAGCTATGACACTTCCCGCGAAGACGAGTTTACCTGCTGAAAACTTCTTTAGAAGGGGAATATTCATCACCGCTGAAAAAAAAACGACAACAGAGCAACACTCCATTACTGATTCAAGGAATAAATATTTGAGTATATAACTTATCATAGTTATTAAGATAAGTGATTAAAATGTCAACTAAAAAGTATAAAAAGTATTAATACTTATAATATTAAAAGGTAAAAAATTATGTTACATGGACACATCATGGTTCCCATGTAAAGACCCTTTCACATTTGATCTGCGACCTTTTTGGCTACACGATAGGCTGCAACAGGCGGCTGTCTTGTAAGAACACATAAAGGCTCTCACAAATGCAACAACTGTCGTACAACAAAAGCGACCAGTAAACAACGTCGAAGAAATGAGTCGCATTTGCTCGCATAATGCTCGTGCCTTTGCGCCCCAAGTGTTGCACGAGTGATGGCGAGTAAATTCTATACCAATCTCAACATGCACGACGTCTTGAGAGTCGACGTGAGACAACGCGATCGCTCATGCGATTGAATTAAAACCGGTACGAGTGTTCGTGTGAGTGATGAGAGGTTTAATACCTTGGTCACATTTGCTCTACGGTGGCCGTACGGCGAGTCGGAAACAGCCGTTTTATTAATTTTAATTCAAACCACCTATATGCAGCTGGTACAAAAAAAAATGTTAAAACGGCTGTTTTCGACTCGTCGTACGTCCGCCGTAGAGAAAATGTGACCAAGGTATAAAACTTAAACAATTGAATAATATTCAGAAGAATATAGGTACACAACAAGAGGAAACTTTTAGGAGGACCCAATGAACTTTCATTTTTAATTCCCCACATCACCCCCCTCCCGCATCACTCCGAAGAAGTACGGTGGTATATAATTATTATGCGCATGCGGGAGTGCAACGTTGTAAGCCGTGTTGCGATCGGTCTTGCAACAGTCTCGTGGTCTATTGGTCAATAATATCGCACCCGGTCGCAAGACTGGTCTGCGAAGATCGCTAGCGCACGTGCAGGTGTTGCATGACCTCCGGCCGAAATGCCGAATGAATAAAAAGTCGTGTCAAATTAAGTCGTGTAACTTTGAACAAGGCAATATTCGCCGCGACAATCGCAAGACTGACCGTATGACCTGGGCCCTGTTGTACAAAGAGTTACGATTGATCCGATCAATTGTTACTCTACGGAAATCCATCAGTGTCAATAAATTTTCTACGAAGAATTTGCACAATGTCCTTTTTATGCAAAGAGAAGCGCAGTGAATTTTCAAGAAAACAATGAATGCATGAATGTACAAACATGCATGATAGATGTTGACGTCGCTGGCTGTCCATAGTTGCGATTGATTGGATCAACCGTCACTCTTTGTACAGCAGGGCCCTGATGTGAGTGAATCGACCGCGCCAAATTAAAGAACTCGGGAGCGTTTCATCAACATTTTTGTCTGACAAAAATGAGTTGTCGGATCTAACAACTTTTCCTTGATTTAGAATGGCTGAGAGGCGCTCCCAGATCCCCATATTATATCGTTTCTTGGGCTTGGTCCATGTCGAGATATGAAGAGAAGGGTCTTACCAAAGAATTGTGCTACGCTATGAGATAGTCCAATCGCGAGCCCGACGACACCAATAGACGTTTGGAATTCGTTTGCCATTTCATCCAGGATGACACCGAGTGATTTTATAGATCCGATGTCGAAATATCCGACGGCGAATAATCCCACGAGGACCAGCCATCTTTTCATGAATGGGGTCTACTGCACTGCGAGTCCATCATTGTCATCAGGTTCTAACCTGTGGATTGAAAGTTCATAGACTCTGTAATTAGACTGTTTTCCATATTATCGTGGTTACAGGACATGGTTTTGAAGGGTGACAGGACAGTGCGATTCCGCTGAAAACAGTCCATCTGTTTATGATAGAAAATTATCGAACTACATCTTTGGGTTTTCATGACATTATTTAGACAAGATCGAAACCGAATACGATTCTGTTATTTAATATAATGGGTACATAAAAGACAAATATGCATTTATTGTGAATAACAGCAACTAATTCGCTGTGTCAGCGTTCGACATGAAAGTGGATTTACTAGAATATTGAAATCTTCCATGACAGTGTTGATGTCGTATACGGAGGATAAATAACACAAAAATCAATCTCTTTGCACCACTCACATTAATGAAATCATGCTCATGCTTTTTAAAAGATGAGTCCATCCCAACAAAAGGTTGATTTAAACCCGGGATTTAAATGAATATTAAATAATGTAGGATACCTAAAGTGCACGTATCCACATTGCTCAATGCGCTCCTATATTACCCCGGCTAAGCTAGTCTACCGAATCTGGAGTGCGCACAGCTTTTTGAGGAATAACTTCCTGCGGGTACCCATTTGCCTCACCCGAGTCGAGTGCAGCACAGTGTGGATAAATTTTTTGCTGAAGAAAAACACGCCATGGCTAAGATTCGAACCCACTTTCCTTTTTCTTACGTCCTTGATGTGAAATCATAATTTGCATGTACTTCATTTATTCATACGTTTGTGAATGATTTGTCTCCCTTACTAATAATAACAGAGGTTGCAGTAATGCAGTAAATCAGTTGTCAATCCCTTTTGGGGGGTTCTTGGAGGAAAATTGTGAAAAAAAAATTTCATGTAATAAAACACAAAATAAGTGAGGATATGACATCAATTTGCTCATTAAAAATTCATGTGAAGTGTGATTTCTGCTGTAAAGCAACTTTAATTTGTATTGATCGATTGGAAAAAGAGAAAGACACGACATGTAGACAAGACTTGGTAGATAGCCCCACATGAGCTCTCTAAACTACCTCAGCCCTTTTCGTGTTGATATAGATGGATCCGACTTCAGATCACTGCAACTTATGGTGGCCATAACTTCCAAAGTATACGGGCCTACTTTCGATGGGTTGTGCAACGAGCCAGTTGCGTTGCTATGTCAGTACAAATAGTATCTATTGTAGGTATACTTGAAGCCCACCAATTAAAAATAGAAAACAGCAACATGCATATGACATCTAAAGGAATTTTTTGTTCATTTAGAACGAGGTATGCTTCTCCCGCTGACAATTATATTTGTGCCGTCATGTGCGGGGTCAGGTGTTACAATGTCCCCGTCCAGTGTATAAATCCGTTCGCTTTTTTTTGACAGATAAAACAAAATCATGCTTGACCAAATGCCGTACACAATAGTACAAAAGAATATGATTATAGAGGCCTACAGATCGAGGATTCCCACAACTCGTCCCACAAGCCATATAGTCAAGCAGCCATGGAGGACATTCAATAAAAACCTGCCCATCAAACCGAGAGTTTTCATTTTCTAATGGGCAAGTTCCCCATTATCCTATCATGGCTACTATAGTCTTGTGGGGTAATATGCTTTTCCTACTGCATTTCCTTAGCCTCATACTATCCTTAGCCCCAGGCTATCCTTAACCCCATACTATGTTTCTTTCGATTCACACTGTCTTTCTTAACCCCATACTATTTGCTTGTAGCCAGGGTTAACCACCCGGACTACCACACAGCTCATGAATATTGATGTTTTAAGGCGCTGTCACACCTTGGCGTTTTAGACAGCGTATGCCCGACGTATGAGAAATTTGGCGAATACGCTGGCGTACGTCGAATACGTTACGGGTAAGTTTTGCATACGTTAAGAGTACGCTAAAACACGCTGGTATACGTCGTCATACGGCGAGGTCGTCGAAAAATTTTGTGCAAGCTCAAAATTTTTCGACGTATGCCGGCGTATGGCTCATACGTCCCGCATACGCGGGCCATAAGTTGTAGGCAAGTAACGCGATCGTTGATACACGTTGACACACGTTACTCGTAAGTTACTCATAAGTCAATGTACGTTGAGATAATGTCCAGCGTACCCTAAAACTTACTTCTAACCTATGAGTAACGTGCTTTGAACGTATGTGTAACTTAACTCCAACGTATATTGACGTATGAAGACATATGAAGACGTGCTCCGGACGACCACAAAACTTACTGAACGTGTTTATAACTTACAGCTACCGTATAATGGCGTATTGACAACCATTATAGGAATTGGTATATAAAGGTGGGGTTCACAGGAGTTTTCTTCGGCATGGCGGTGGTGTTGATAGGTGATGCATCGTGCGGTTATGATTTGAATAGTCGAGCGGCAGCCTTATTATATGCTACGACACGTGTTCGTCAGCGATACGCTGCCGCGCGCTATGCGTAAGTTAGGCTATCGTAGGGCATAAGTTGTGTACGCCAGCAAAACGCTAAGCATTCGTTTGAATACGTTACTTATAAGTTAACGAAGCGTTCGATATAAGTTACTAATACGTTATGTATACGTCCAACTCGTTATGAATACGCTAAGTATACGCCCAGAGTTGAAAAAAAATATCAAAGTTCAGCGTATGCCGACGTTTTAGAGAAATTTTGATACGTCGGGCATACGCTGTCTAAAACGCCAAGGTGTGACACCACCTTTAGCAAACAGAGTGCAATCTCGATTTCTGTGATTAGCTAATGCTTAGCCCACTTTTCCTTAGCCCTGGTTCGTTTCACACTGCATCTCTTAGCACTGCAATTGTGAAGTGGGCTAAGCTTAACCTCTGGAAATTGGTGGGGCTAAGACCCCCCTTAGCCCCACCAATTTCCTGAGGTTAACGAAAAAAAAGTGCAGTGAGGGAACCCTCTTTTTACAATCTTTAAAGGGCAAGTCCCCCGGACAAGTCCAACTCAATAAAACATTGATTTCAATAAGAAAGAAGAGAAAAATGCAATAAGCCCAATACTTAAATTTTTATCAAAATGGGTGTAAAATAAGAAAGTTATAAAATTTTTAAGTTTCGCTAAATTTTATCACCGTTTTTAATAATTGGATGTTACGAAAAATAATACTAAACAAACAAGAATTCAGGTACTCATGCAGATTTCTTTATTCGTACTATTATACAATACATAGTATAGTATAGGAAAACATAACATACCTATCTGTTTACTTACAAGGTACTATGATGCTATATCAATGGACCAGTACATTGTGAAATTAAATGGATGAATGTTTTAAACAATGGTGTTTTAAGTGCTTCACTAATTCTCGACAGATACAGAAACTGGTAAAGTAGGAAAATATAATTTAATTCATTAACAGGAATAGATTGCTTCGATGTCTGTATAGTTCGTGTGTCAAGTAGACTCGTACCGAATCCGCCCCAAATGGCAATCTAAAACGGAATAATCCAGAAGATTTCAGCAAAATCAGATGAAGCTTATAAAATTTCCAACATCTTATCTTATTCTACTTATGATTTCAGACAGCAACAAGTGCTATGCAAACGAGGGCGCTAATCGTGTCACAAATCATTTATTTCGTATTCTAAAAAAACATGTTAAATTTTTATAGATTCGAAAATGAGAAAATTTTAATTGGAGCATTATGAATTGCAAAATGATGATTTCACAACATTTAAGAAAATCAAAACCCATTTTTCATGATTGAAGAAAAATAGTAATCATAATTTAAAATTTCGGTGACATATAATTATCTTCAGCTCTCTTATTTATGATCCTGTGATTGTATAGGATAATGGTGAAACTGCAATATGCTATTATTTTTTTTATCCAATAGATCTATAAGGCATGTTTGAATTTGGTCTTTTTTCAGTAAATATGTTATGAGGATTAACAGTGACTTTGGTCTTCGTGGAATAAAAAAAAAGGCTGAATAAGAAACACAATAAAAGTCAGCATTCATGGGTGTATTACTTGCATCAATTCGATTGAATTTCAGTCAAAGTCTATCAGAGAGCCAATTATTCACGCTGTACACATAATTATACTGAAGCAAACATCGGATTGATCCTTTTTTTTCATTCCAAATCCAATGGCAAGACTAATAATGATAAAATAAAATACATGGTAATGTTTTTTTTAAGACGATACAATTTTGTGGGCTTCTGAAAATGAAATTCAATTCGCGTTATTTATGATTCGCAAATGGTTACCAATGGCTTTTCTCACACGGATGAAAACTAAATGTAATGACTTTAAAACGATTAAAAGTAATCTAATCTAAAACAACTTCGAAATCTTAGCGTCAGAAAAGCCACAGGTTTTAAGATAAACCAGATGCAAGCTTTCTAAAGATGCCAGTAAAATCACGATTAATCCATTAAACTCACCCTGAAAGTAAAAATAACTTCATTATAGAACACCCCTGCATTAACATGCGAGTGATAATGAAGTTAGTAGAACGATACATAAACTCGAATATGAATTGTAAAACTTATGTTGGATGGTACTTATAAAATAACAGAAGTACTGAACAATGAATTGCACTTTGAAAGGATCGCCCATCAGAGGTACTGATTTTTCCGATGATACACCAGTTTTAGAAGCATGCCACACCGGCCGCAGTATGGGAATGTCTTGCTATCTTTCCGTGGGATCAGCCAACAGAACGGACATCGAATTCGGTATTTCTTGTATCTAGAAAAAAAAATAAAATTGTCGCGTGATATTCAAAGTCGTACAAAGGAATTCACCCCCTTCCCCAGAATTTGTAAAATAAAAACACGTTAATTGGTTTGAAAATGTTGAAAGGGGCGAGTATAGGCCTACCCATTGCCACTTGTTATGCTTGAACAACGCAATGTCACGCCCATGGTACAAAACTTTAAATAATGGGCCAAAATAATTGTGTAGGCAGTTCTTTTCAAACGGCTTTTATTTTGTTCTTTATGAACTGAAAGCTTGCAAGACATTTACAAAATATAGTTACAGCAAATATGCAAGCGTCTTGGCAAGCTGACATCATTTGCTGTCTTATTTCATACCAGGAAGTTTTAAAAGGGAAGAACAAATCAATTTATGTACATTCCAATGTCTAAAGAGGTACAAAAATACACAGGTACACGGCGATGTGGGATGCCGTTATTTTCATAAGAAAAGTAAAAAGTGATTAATAGCTGAAAATATGTAGAATTTATCTTCCTACTTCCAGATTATGATATATGCATCTTTTGAAATAAAGTGGCATTGTTGAAACATGCGTACCTTTAACATTATAAGCACACAGACTGCCAAAATATACACCTGTCAGTATATTTTTTTAAAACAAAGGTTCTTCTCGAAAGCTTGTCCAGGATTGTCAGACGTAGCAACAAGTAATAGGAAAGATTTATGTTACTGGATTCCAAAGTGTTGTAGTTTCTTATAATCCCCATAAAGAAATATTCATTTATTTCAGTCGATTATATCAAACGGGTCTGTTACCAGACATAGCAAAAAGGTATATGCATTTTTTTCATGTTTTTAGTATAGGGCCTAAAATTCAACTAAATACAAACAATAATTGTAATTCAGGAAGGGTTGGGGATGAGTATCACAGGATAATAGAATGTAATGTACACACAACTGAAAGGGTGATGTTTTTGACACAATAGCTGAAATTTATAAACAGTTTAAGAACCTTAGCAATGAAGACAAATTTATATTCATAATGAAACTTGATAATGAAAACATAATTGATAATTTTTGTAAGTGATTATAAATAAAAGGGGTGAGTTTTAACATCAAGTACATTTTTCTTTTTAAATTACATTCAAGTTATCTAAAATCCACCAAAACCACCATTACCAAAGGTATATCTCTAACGTTATACATTTATTTACTTCCTGATTTGTATTCGATAATTAGATAACTTATGTATATTGTATTATGCTACACCTTCGTTATGTTAAATTTCAATTCGTCATTTCTCTTTGTACATGTTGTATATAGATATATATCTTTATAATGATTGGAAATCTATGTATTGATGTATTACTGATTTATATGACATACAGTTATGAATGTTTTTGTTTATGTTATCATTGTATATATTTTTAAAAGAAAATATTCATGCCATAACACTCAGTCACCGACGTAAAAGAGGTGACATGATTGATGTGTACAAATATCTGCATGGTTACTATGATTCAAGTTCTGAACTTTTCTATCTGAGACATGGTGGTAAAACACGTGGTCATTCCTTAAAGCTAGAGAAAAGATATTCGCGTCTTGATGTGCGTAAGTTTTTCTTTGCTAACCGAGTGATAGATGTGTGGAACAGTCTCCCAGAAGATGTAGTTACTGCTTGTTCAGTGATTGCTTTTAAGAATAGACTGGATAAGCATTGGGAGAAGATTGCCTATGACTTTGAGTAATTTTTGTTTCTTGTGTGTTTCCATGGAATTTTTCACTGTCTACGATACCCCTGCCACCCCTCCATGCCAACATAAGTAGCGCATCTAATTTTGTCTGAAGGAGAGCAGCAATAGACATTTCTACTTTGATCGATGAACAGGCTTCGTCCTACAACATCGTTGGAGTAAACTAAACTAAACTAAGTTTGTTAATAAATTCAAAATTCAAACACCTTACCTGATACCACATGCGTTGCACAGGGGCGTTCCATCCTCTGCATCCCGCCACAATGGAGTACGTGCTGTTTTACAGGACTCACAAGTTTTCCCTGGAAATAGCCAAAAGGTAACAGTTTTAGTTCAGTTCAGTTATTCTCCATTAAAAACATAAAAAAAATAAATACATATAAAATTCATTAATAAAAATCGGAAGGACCCCAAGAAAAGCATAGCTTGCGAGAATGTGGAGGGGGCGGTAAATCATCAGGGGGTTTCTACCATGTAAATATGGTAGAAACAGCAAACTCTAGATAATAAGTATTTCATGAGATGATGATACACACAAATCGGAAGATTATTCATGATTCATTATTTAGAACAAAAAATTAGTTTACTTATCAAATACGGAGCTCTATGTAAAATAATGGTAAGGATGGGGTGAGGTGATAGTGGTCCTATAAAGCATATGCCACCTGCACGTGCTCATTTTTGTAAAAAAGGGTAACATCCTACAAAAATTTACATTTTATGTTGCAAGCGATTGTGAGGTATTGTTTTAAGCTAGCTCAGCACGATTTTATTCCAGAAAATATGTTGTTTTCTGCACCCCGCGGAAAAAAATGACGACCGATGCTTTCAAATCTAAGAAAGCAATAAGCAATAATAGTGATGGGTCACAAAATGCAAATGTTGCATTTAACAATTTTTCAGAAATTTACGCTCCTCACAAAATGTTGTAGCGTGCCCCTTATTACAGTGGCGGATCCAGAGGGGGGCGCCCCCCCTATTTTCGCCGGATTTTTTTTTTTTTTTTTATTGGTATATTTACTGGATTGGTACAATGTAGTCAATTTCAAGGGCTAGATCTAGTCAAAACTATATTTTAATTTACGCTCATGGCCTTTGTGTTCGCACAAATGCACCTCTGTCATACTGTATTGCAATATGTAAATTCCGGAATTCCAGGGCGCGCAAGTCGATTGGTTGGAAAGTTACACCACTTGTAATCGGGAGTTGCAGTGCAGTGACCAGTGTGAAGATGTTGGATTGGATCCCGGGGGGGGGGGCACTCAGTATATAATGCATAGTGGGTATGTGCCGCGGAGGGGACCCCCATTTTTACACTCAAATTTCCGTTCCAAGGCATAGCATTTTTGCCTTGTTGAGAAAAAGAACAAAGAAAGCCGCTCCAAGGCATAGCATTTTCTTCTTATCGAGAAAAAAGAAGAGAGAAATCCGCTCCAAAGCTTCGCATATTTTTCGTTACGCCGCTCCGATCGCGTTGAATGAGCTGCAATTTTGGTGAAAAGCGGCCGCAGAGCTCCCCGCGGAGGCCGCGCTAGCTGCATCATGCACGCATGACCGTTCCGTAGGGATGCATACGCGCTCACACGCTGGCGATCCGTTCCAAGGACCCCCGTTTTCACAAACATTTGTCGTTCCGAAGCCCGTTCCGAGGACCCTCCTTTTTACAATAAGCCCGCTCCAAGGCCCCCGTTTTTTGTCTCGCCCGTGGCACACCCCCACCACTTTTTTGGTCGAGTGCCCCCCCGGGATTGGATATAATTTTTTCCCGAAATTTTGTGTCTTTTGTAACATGCGTTTGTCCGTCTTTATGGCAAATACATGTAAATTGCAAGTAACAGATCGCGAGAGAAAGTGTCAACGATGCGAATGATAATGTCTATCCCCGAGATTATTCTTCACTCAAAGATGAAGCCCTATATCGGGCGCCACGTGCGCAGCATTATCATTCTGCCTTGGTCATGTACGTTTTCACTGAAATGTATAGGTCAGACATATTTGTATTTAATGTAAACTAACTTTTACACTTTTCTGGTAGATTCAGAGGCATATTATCCAGGGCGCCCCAACTAAGTTTCGCCGAAGCAATCATTCCAACGAATTATCAAGGAGCAAAATTGTATATTCTCAATCACCATGCGCAGTCGACCCCACTCCGCGTTTGCTGTGTATAGGCAGCTATATGTCAGCGTAAGGAGCGAAGATTTTACGTGACGGGGGGGCCGGGGGGTGGGGGTTGGGGGGGGGGGGAGAATAAAAATACCTTCGTGCTGGGGAAAAACGTCCCGAGGACACATTGTGACATTAACCCCCCCCCTTACCCCATTTTTAATGTTTGATAATCTTAGTATCCAATAATTAGTAACCATCTGGAATAAAATTATTGGAAATGGTTTTTTGACTGATTTGAGTAGGTATGGTTGTCAACATTTACCAGAAAAAAGTTAGGAAGAATACGGGTTGGGGAAAGTGCTTTTTTCAAGGTCAAAGGTCAATGACCTTTTCAAATACACTGTATCATGGTATCTCCCAGATAAAATATTACAGGTTGGTGATCACGGTGTCAAAATGCAAAGATTCTTACAAGAAGATCAAATAAAATCAAACCAAGTACCTAAAATGCTCATTCACCGATAAAATTCAAGGTCAAAGCATTTCAAAGGTCAATGACCTTTTTTTTACATTATATACCATATACGGTATAATGGTATCTCTGAGATTAAAAGGCACAGGTTGGTGATCTTGGTGTCAAAATGCAGAGGTTATTACAGGAAGATCAAATAAAACGAAATAAAGTACCCAGAATGCACATTAAACAATAAAAGTCAAGGTCAAAGCCTTTCAAAGGTCAATGACCTGTTTACATTATTATACGGTATAATGGTATCTCTGAGATAAAAAGTCGCAGGTTGGTGACCTTGGTGTCAAATGCAGGGGTTCTTACAGGAAGATCAAATGAAATAAAATTAAGTACCCAGAATGCATATTAATCCATTAAATTCGAGGTCAAAGGTCAATGACCTATTTCCATAGGCTATATATCGTATAATGGTATCTCTGAAATAAAACGCTGCATGTTGGTGATTTTGGTGTGAAAAAACAATTTTTGCAAGAAGATGAAAAGGCACAAAATAATCATAAAGAATAATCCTTCACCTTTGATATCCAAAGTCAAAGGTCAAAAGTTAATAAGTATTCATACATCCATGCATGATTCCCCCCCCAAAAAAAATAATAATAATTCATAATATTCACATTTTATTTGTGAATTATAGAAAGATACCTGTTTGTAATGAAAACTTGGATGTTTAATAATTTCACTCTGAAATAAGGATAAATAATGGCCATGGGAAATATATTTAGGGGTTAGAACTTAGAAGTCAATCAACTATATCAATAACGTCAGGGAATTTAAGTAAATAGGTCGATAACTTGATTGTGGCATGTAGGTATATAGTGATTCTGATGGGAAAAAGACTGACCTGCGTGGAAAATGAACACAAATTTAATAGTTGATTCCTTGACCAATGATGACGTCAAAATACAAGTTCGAGGTGAAATTAAGATCAAATAGCACTTTTTAAAATATATTGTAGTAATGCATTGCCAAAAGTGTAAAAAAAAATCATGTATGATATAATTTAAAATGGTAAGTTGTCTAAAGTAGCAGCATTTACATATGCATTTTATAAATCTAAATCAAGGTACTAATTTCTCTGTAGCAATAGGTCACTAACCTCAAATGCTACAATCAATACTATAAACTATAACTTAATCTGTAAATGGAAAGGATAGGCCTAACTCTAATGGCAAGCATCATCCAAGAACATTTTCATATAGCCAGGGACAATGATGAAGAATTCAAATAAGGCAATAATTAGAGCTGCAGCTTTTGTCATAGTAAATGAAGTGTCTCAACTTCAGCAATGAGTAATTAAACTCTTGAAAACCTTCTGACTTCAGGACTTTGATATACCTGGCCCATTCAATGAAAGCCTAATAACGTTCTGTCAAGGGATATCAGAACAGGGTCTATATTATTACTGATATGTTGCATAGCCTGATTCTCAAGAACTGGACGTGGTGCTGTAGAAGTTTTGTTAGGTCGATGGATGTGTACTTTTAAGCTATTATCTCCTTTTGAATTTCATTGTCATATGCCTAATTTGTGCCTGATAACACTCTGTTATTCTGGACCAAATATATGATCCTTGTGCAAACTGATACCTAGTAGAAATAGTATCATGGGTGCCGTACGGCAGAGAGCAGATATGAGGTTTTGTCCTGCAGCATTAGAATCTCAAGAGATTCTGGCAGCTTGCAATGAGAGGTAATTGATGATAATATGGGAATTCATTTTTGTTGAAGTTGAGATACATGCAGCTCTAATGATGGCCTTCATTTCATCGTCATCCATCTGCTGGAAATGCTCTCAGATGATGCTAGCTGTGACATGAGAGTTAAACATATCCTACCCATTTTCAAAAGATTAAGCTAATAGTTTAATATTATTTATTATAGCATTGAGGTGAGTGGCCTTTCGCTGGAAAGAAAGACACAAAAACCTTGATTTAGACATTATGATGCATTAAATGCTGCTACTTAATATAAAAATCATATGTATATATATATATATATATATATACACATAAATATATATATATACATGTATATATTTCATCTGATCTTGGATTTCAAGGTGAAAGTTTATTCTTTTCATTCATTTTGGTGTTGTTTAATCTTCTTGTACAAATCTTTGCATTTTGGCACCAAAATCATTAACCTGCGGTGTTTTATCTCAGAAATACCATTATTATTATCTCAGTAATGTAAAAATGACATTGACCATTGTCTTTGAATTTTAAGGATGAATCTGCATTGTTGATACTTAATTTCATTTTACTTAATCTTCCTGTAAGAATATGTGTATTCTGACACCAAGAACACCAACCTGCGCTGTTTTATCTTCGAGATACCATTATATAATATGGCATATTATGTATAAAAGGTCATTGACCTTTGGATTTAAATTTTATGGGTGAATGTGCATTCTATGTCCTTAATTTTTTTTATTTGATCCTCTGATCAGAATCTGTGCATTTTGACACAATGGTCACCAATCTGTACCTTATCATCTCAGAGATACCATTATACAGTATGGTATATAATGTAAAAAAGGTCATTGACCTATGAAAGGCTTTGACCTTGAATTTTATCGGTGAATGTGCATGCTAGGTACTTAATTTTATTTTATTTTATATTCTGGTAAAAATTTGTGCATTTTGACACCATTATCGCCAACCTGCGCCTTTCCATCTCAGAGATACCATTATACAGTATATATGAAAAGGTCATTGACCTTTGACCTTGAAAAAAAAAAACACTTTCCCCAACCCGTATTCCTCCTAACTTTTTTTGGTAAATGTTGACACCCATACCTACTCAAATCAGTTGAAAAACCATTTCCAATAATTTTATTCCAGATTGGCTATTTCGAGGTCTAATTTAGGGATACTATCTATAGGTTTGCTGATTACAATATATCTTTAAAAAAAATTGCCAGCAAAATCGAAAACGTAAACAATAAAAATGATGAGAATCCCCTTAAGAAGCATTATATTACTTTGAGGTTGTGCAGAATGACTGGATTATTGAAGATGATTTGAAAATAATACGAGGGAAAAGGTTGATTACCAGAAGATGATGTCGTTTTTTTTTCTGTAGTTTGTAACAATTTACTGTGCATTTTGGGGAAAAAAGAACCAAATTTTATGCATGTTGCCATACGACTAAACAATTCTCGTTTGAAACACACAATGTAAATACACAAATGACAATAAACAGAATGGATTATTCGGAACTTATCGATTACAAGTCTCAGTTTCGTATCATTTAAATTTGACGTTTCAATCACACGATGCAAGCAAGTGAAGAGCCTTTGCCAAATGTATGTTTTGAATGACCGCTTATACGGTGTGTGACTGGAAACCAGCTCCTAAATGAGTCAGTATGTGTCTTTTATTCATGAAGTTACAGTGATTTAAGTGTGCATTTTTCTTCTAAAGGTGCTCTCAAAATACGACTTTTGGACATGATTTTTTGAAAAAGTCCTTGCCGTGGGAGGGGGGTATCCCCCTCCCACACCCTCCCCCCGCTCGTTCGCTTCGCTCCCTCGCCGCTGGCGCCCCCCCCCCCTATTTCAAAATCCTGGATCCGCCCCTGTATTATATCCTAATACCTCGGTCACATTTGCTCTACGGCGGCAGTAAGACAAGTCGAAAACAGCCGTTTAAAAAAAAACTTTTATTCATTTTTATTCAAATAACCTATATAGCTGGTACAAAAAATGTTAAAACGGCTGTACGGCCGCCGTAGAGCAAATGTGACCGAGGTATTATCAACATTATTTTATCATTTTCGGGGAGGGGGGTAAGGACATACCTTGTGCCTTTAAAGGGTCTGGTATCGTGTGTGGTGGTAATCTCCCAGAGTGCCTTCTTACTCTGCACGAGATGTTTGAAGACCACCTCAAGGATCGAACAAAAACGTTGGGCCATGGTGGCGCCATTCCAAACCTGCTCGATTTGAAAGCTTTCAGCTTCATCAGTCTAAATTCGACGTCACTATCGGTTTCGGAGGAGCTCGAGCTGGACTGGGCGTGGCCGACATTGTGTGAGTTGCCATGGAAACAGAATCTGCGATGGAAACTGTGTCGCCATCTCCCCATTGAACGCTTTGCTAGCATACGATGATAGCGACGAATGCTGGAGAAACAAAGCAAAGACCAGAGTTTATTGGTAAATTTGCAAGGTTAATGGGAGTATATCTTATATCCATTATCGTGTATTGATCTTTTTTTAATCTACTTCCTTTTTAGTTCATATTTATGCAGTCTTCTGTTTCAATTTCTATGTTTATCATTTATAATACATATTTATCTTGTCACTTTGTAATCAAGCATCAAGCAGCATTGACTTTGCAATGTTAATTGGAGTATATTGTTTATCCATTATCGTGTATTGATCTTTTTTTAAATCTACTTCCTTTTCAGTTCATATTTATGCAGTCTTCTGTTTCAATTTCTATGTTTATCATTTATAATACATATTTATCTTGTCACTTTGTAATCAAGCATCAAGCAGCATTGACTTTGCAAGGTTAATTGGAGTATATTGTTTATCCATTATCGTGTATTGATCTTTTTTAAATCTACTTCCTTTTCAGTTTATATTTATGTAGTCTTCTGTTTCAATTTCTATGTTTATCATTTATAATTCATATTTATCCTGTAACTTTGAAATCAAGCATCAAGCAGCATTGACGGCGATTTCTTTATGTATGAGAGATGATTCGTTATGCATAAGATAATTATTACAAGGCCTCTTTGTATAAGAGAACTATTATCATCATCATAATTATAGTAACTTCGGAAAAAGATCACTAAAGACCAGAACTGAAAAGAAAAAATAACTTGAAAATTGAAATAACAAACCTAAGTTTCGACTTGATTCTGAGGATTGGTTCTTGATTTCCATGTGAACTGACCGTTACCATGGAGAATGCTACTCCCTTGAACTTGGGATCATTTTTCTTCGGACTTCTCCTAGGTCGGCTAGCCTTCCTCCTTCTCGATCTCGAGATCTCTGATGAATACGATGAGGATGTGGTAATCGAGGACGTTGTTGAAAGAATAGATGATGTCGGCGAGGGTATCGGTGACGTGGTCTCATCGTCCTCGGCATAAGTATGGGTGTTCAAATCATGGCATCTTTTTGCCCAAGAAGAGACATGAAAAAAATATAAAACAAATCAGTA
The DNA here is from genome assembly GCF_018143015.1 of Lytechinus variegatus. NCBI lineage: Eukaryota > Metazoa > Echinodermata > Echinoidea > Temnopleuroida > Toxopneustidae > Lytechinus > Lytechinus variegatus. Next base: position 20,480,038 of record NC_054750.1, on the reverse strand, counting down.
GACTAATTAAGAATGTCATCATCATCATCATCTTAATCACCATTACCACCACGATCAGCAGCATTGTCGTCAGTAGTAATTATCAACGTCAGCAGCGCCACAAGGGCATCACTCTTACCACTGGTACCATCAAATGCTGCAACGCCACAACCGTCACCATCGGTTTCAGCAGCAGCAGGATCAATAGTTACAAACTAATCATCAACATCATCATCATCATCACCACCACCACCACCCACCATCATCATCACCAGCCTCATCATCATCACCACCGCCACCACCACCAATTACCGTACTTACAATCGCGATCATCATTATAAACATCTTCCTCATCACTACTGGTATACTGTCAACAGTAAAACGGAAGTTGTGAGTTCAAAATAATGATTAATTGCATCTAAGTATCTCGATTTTTACTTAATCTAAAACAAAGAAGCAGTATAAAATTCCAGTAGTTCAAGACCAGTTAGGGTTAGGGTCAGGGTTAGGGTTAGTAAAATTAGTTTTGTTACATCGCCAAATGGCAAGGATAAAAAAGATCAAATCAACTCACTGTTTGATTGTATCACGTGTTGAGTGGTCAGTCGTCTTGCAGCCTTGGATAAGAGGTACGTTCGACTGAGGGTTCGAAGTGCCGCTGATCATCGCAACACCATCTCTGGAAGGTTCCGATTCGATCTTCGGAAAGAATTCTCTATAGCGCTGAAAATCGGCTTTTAAAAACCGATGATAAAACTTATAAGCCATAATTTCTTGATCGGTCTAAATATAGAGATTAGACATCATCAATAATTTGTCCAATTTTGTTATAATGGTACATGTAGATCGCTTAAAGTTGCATCTCCCATTCAAAAGAATGATCGTTGCGGTTTGTGTCGATGATCATTTGGTATGTCTGCAAATTTTCTTGAAATATCTCAACGAGTGAAATGTTTGATAGACAAAGGTTTTCTTATGTTTTATTCAGTAATCATTGTTGATAATAGTACCGAGTTTGGAATTTGTTGTTAAGGAATTTATCCATGAAAGGTTTACAGCTGTGCATTGAACGAAGGAAGAATCCGAGACATATTATGCATGTTTTTGAATGTGTGGTGTTAAAAATAATTATGTGAAATAAAGACAAAACAGGTGGCGAGCAGACGAGGATAAAAAAATGAGACGACGAACAAAACGAAGAAAGAGGGCGGGAGAAACGAGACTAGAAGAAAAGGAAGAAGACAACGAAGAAGGAGGATGAGGAGACGAAAGAGAACGAAGGAGGAGGATAAGGAGGAGAAAGAGAAGGAAGAGAAGGAGAAATAGAAGAAGACGAAGATGAAGGAGGAGAAGGAGGAAGAGAAGGTGAAGGAAAAGGGAAGACTGAAGTATCGTGTGACGGTGACTTAAATGAACATTTAATTTTCATGAAAAAACACCAACTTCCATTACCATAATCAATATCATCATTTTCATCACTGTCGGTATTGCCATGACAACCGAGTGTTTTCCATTCCCAGAGGCCATCATCATGTTATTAATGATACTCATTGATTAAAATACATGTTATCTCAATCACAATCATTACTATCATTATGTTCATCATCATCATCACCATCGTCATCATCATCACAATAATAATCATCAGAACTACTATACTCATCACCATCACCATAGCCCTCGTCATCATCATCCAGGTAAATATCTGAATTCTGAATTGGAAATAAGGTCAGAGACATACATCCATTCACCGCTCACCAAATTCAAACAAAAATAACAAAATCCTTTCAGATTATTATACATTTAAAAATATTCCTTTGCGTCTTTATTCCTCTCCTCAATACTGGTCGACATGGACACTACCATATGCATCAAGTTCAGAAAAGGAAAGGTACAAGGGTAATTATTACGAGCAATGTCAGTCAAAATAACATGAATGAATGGGGGCTTTGTTATAGAAAAGTTACTTTATCCCATTTAACAAAGGTATGCATCATGAAAGTTTGCAGTATTTCTTTATATATAACACAGCATTTTGGGTAACATTTAAATAAATTCCATGCCTTTAATTGATATAAGTCATTCCTAACAATGACCACAAATGCTTTTATTATTTCACACTTAACCTGGCATTTGGCGAAATTCAAATTGATAACATACATTCAATGAATATGAGTATTATGATTACTACAAATGAACACCATTTATGGCCTTCAAGTCCAGATCCAATGGGTAAACATGAATTACAAAAAAAAATGTATTCAACATAAACAAAAATATAAGGGCATTTAATAACTGCTTTAATCAAAGAAATGTCATGAACAATTTGCTTATGATCTTGATCTATCTTTTAAATATTTTTTGTATATCTTTCTAATTCTCTGGTAATCAAAGAGTAAATTACAAAATGTTTTTAAGAACGTCCTGCTAATGAGCAAATTCACTTAAATCATATTAACTTTTACCCCTTTCGTGAATTTGTAGGTCCAGACTATTTCTATTCATGATATGTCCAGGACCAGAATAGTTTGGACTATTTCTATTCATGAGATGTCCAGGACCAGAATAGTTTGGACTATTTCTATTCATGAGATGTCCAGGACCAGAATAGTTTGGACTATTTCTATTCATGAGATGTCCAGGACCAGACTAGTTTGGACTATTTCTATTCATGAGATGTCCAGAACCAGAATAGTTTGGACTATTTCTATTCATGAGATGTCCAGGACCAGAATAGTTTGGACTTTTTCTATTCATGAGATGTCCAGGACCAGAATAGTCTGGACTAATTGAATGCTGCTACTAGCAGGACTCTGATCATACTATAGGTTCACTTTATTTCATCTTAAAAGGGATGAAAGTGATTTTTGATAGGGCAAATTCTGGACAATTCACCCTCTATTGCGGCACTGCACTGTGTGTAAATAAACAAAACATCAAATTTTGTGTGCTTTATCATGCACTTTTACCATGAAAATTTCTATTTCGTCACCGCACTTGTTAAAAAAATATGGACTATTTCAGAATTAATGCAATTTTTATTTCTGGGTCTGTACTCTTCATTCTCTGATCCAAACTATTTGAGGGTGAGGTCATGAAAGCTGTACCTGTGATAATCCTGAAAGACTTACTCATTTTTCTCAAGTAAATGGAGTAGAAAAAGCTCTCTGTTACAACACTAAATCTGATTTATTAATTAGTTTGATCGGGACCAGAAAACGTGAAGTTGTGAGCAAAACTGGAGAACAGATGAATATCTAAAGGCCACCGCACATCTTACGACTGTTCGTGATCCATTTTTGGAACAAATCGCATTTTGCTCATTTTCTGAAAATGTGAATCGAACATATCATTTCATTTGAGGTTTAAATTGATTGAAAGAATACTAATATAACCATTATGAAAGATTGCAAGCCTTTATTTTGGAGTAAAGGCCAAATTAGTTTCAAATCGTAGCCAATCGTACGACTGCTAAGACGTCATTAAGACTAGATATTAAATTCGCTTTTATTCTAAGAAGGATGATAGCATAGTCACAGATTTGAACATAAGTATTTGTACAATGATTTAGAACATTACACAGTAAGATATTCCAAGTCTCAATGTTTGCGTCAAGGTCTACTACATTTTTTCTGAAATCGTGTCACAGACCAATAGTAAGGTGTGCGGTCGCCTTAAGACATTGGGGGCAGACCAAAGGGGACGAGGAGAAGTATTGAACAGGAAATGAAGCCAATAAGCCAAACCTGGGATGGGCTGGGGATACTTGCTTGAAACATTGGAAACGGTTACACTTCGTACTTCCGAAGCTTCATAATTCCAAAACACCTAAATTGCCTATACCTCGATATTTGTTAATCCGAAAATGTCAAAGGGTTCGTTAATCCGAACATTTGTGGCGTTATTCCGAAGGTTCGTTATTCTGAAGGTTTGTTAACCCGAAAACGAAATAAGGTTCGTTCTTCCATAGGTTCTTTATTCCAAACACGAAATAAGGTTCGTTAATGTTAATCATTTCGTTTTCGGACTAACGAACCTTCAGAATTACGAACCTCATTTTGTTTTGGGATTAACGAACCTTCGAAATTCATTTTCAGACTTACGAACCTTTAGAATTACGAACCTCATTTCGTTTTCGGACTAACGAACCTTCGGAAATAACGAACCTTCGGAATATCCGAACCTTCGGAATAACGAAGCTTTGGAATTACGAATGTATGCGATCGGAAACTGGTGCTCAGCTTATGCACTGACAAGTGTGAAGAGGATTAAGTAAGGCATTGGTTTATATAGCTACTGGGTGAAACAAACTGAAGATTCAAGCTTTGAAATGAATGAAAATCGTGTTATCACTATAGAAACAAAAAAAATTGAGAACAAGTAAATTAAATTTTTAGAGAAATCTTTATCACAGATAACAAGTTAATAAAAATATTGTGGACACCTTTTGAATATGCTTTTAAGGTGACACAAAAACAAGAATTATGACTTGAAATGAATGAAACTAACCATTCTTTTTACACTGGAAAATGCACCCAGTCGTTAGTATCATACTATACCCTACATTAGAATCTGAAGTGCGACAAGAAGAAAATGTCATCAATTTACATTTGGCATTAATGACAACATAAAAAAATCCACATTCCTTCACTCGAGTACAGTTTGATATAATAAAAAATGGTAACTTCAATACCAAGAATTAATGTTTGTTGTTTGGGCGTTTGTTAGAAATTATTACATAGAAAAATGAAATTAAGCATAAGAATATGCAATTGAAGGAAACAGACCGGATTTACTGAATGAAAGCACATGAACAAATGAGGTATGGATGGGAATTTGTTTTTTCAACTCGAGGGACATTTCAGAATAAAGACGTTTTCATGCCGTACATAGATAGAATAATGTTTCATACTTGGCTCAAGCACTTTGATGACAATATAAAGCAAGTACATGTACATACATGTAGAGTTAGCATTTTTCTACACAATGAAAGTGTTCTTATATTTGACATTTAAACATGACACCTTTGAAGTGAAATATACAAAACTATGTACATTAGTTCATAAATAGTGATAAAAACATTTACACGTTGTACCATATTTTGACAAAGATAGTGAGCTATTCACAATACTTTCACATGTAGCTAGCATTATGCATAAAAAATTAAATAGCTGTTTTTTCAAAAAAGAAATTCTAGACATCATCTTAAACTCATATAAATGTTAGCAACTTTGCAGCCCCTCCAGATTCATTAATAAAACATCTCATGCCAAAAACTTATTCTTCATTGATACATTTCATCAAATTTGGAGCAATGCAGTAGAAACATTAATCTGAGGGGTGGTTTCACAAATATTAAAACTTGCTAAAATGTGCACATATATTCCCAGTTGCAAGTGGTACATATCACATCACTGCATTGTTTAGGGGAGCTTTTCATTATCATTTGTCATCTGGCAAATATGCTGGAACTGATAATTTACCCTTGTTGCTATGGTAAATGTTGGATAAAACAGACTGTCTGATCATAGACCTATAACAAATGGGCATTCAAAGAGAGCACTTTGTGGCTATCACTTGTTTCCAGCTGTCAAAATTGCTGTCACACAGATAACTTTCTCTTTGCGTTTTTTTTTTACGACAAGCGCCCAGGGTGATTGTTTACTCAATCCCTTCTCTGACAATGACATTAATCGCTCGATCTCTGGCCCTCTTTTGACTAGATGCGGTCATGTAAGCTCGATTGTTGCAATCAGGGAAAGTCCCTGCATTACCTATAATGCAATATGCAATTTATTTCCAGTGTTCAATACATTATTTCATGCTGTCAATATTGTGCAATTGTTGTCCGATCATCAGAAAAAAATCCTATTAAATTTCGCCAATCCTCTGGAATTTTACGCCCAAATGAAAATCAACTTCTGACCTAAGGTAATTGGGACTATCGACATCAATACTGTCAAAAAAGATGCATTTTTAACGTCTTTCCGCACATTTTTCCATCAGTTTTTAACTACTTTTTTGCTGTAGATATTCTGATCTGCATGGTGATGTCAATGCATTTTGTGAGCGTTTGTTAGCGATGTTCGTAAAAAATACATTTATGCACGCCTGTTTTCTTGTTTCTGCAATCATTTTCATAGCGCTAACGTTCGCTGCTGTGTGTTGCTTTTGATAAAGGGAATGAACAACATCGCAATGTGTAGGAGCAGCGCACAATTGATTTCCGCTGTCCATCAGTGACAGCATGTTTTACAACCGGCGTGATGGGCGTCAGCTGCCAGTGCTCTGTTTATAAAAGGATTCGCGGTGACGGTCTTTGGCCCAAAGGAGGGGATTCGTTGAACTGTCCAGTTGTAATAGGTCCATGGTCTGATAAAACGTCCGACACACACATCCCACAAGTCCTTTTATGAAATGCTCCCAAGAGCTTTATACTCAAGAGTACATGGTACCGAGTGATCATCGATGTGATTATGTGTATATGCTTACTGGCGTTCTGAGTGACTTTTAGTCGCACCTAACCCTTTGTGACGTGAAACACTCACCCCTGATTAACAAATAGAAATATAGTATCTTATAAATATTCTTAGTTTTGTAGTACAATAGGATTTGGCTAGTGCAAGATCAATTCATACAATTCATTCTTCACTGAATTCAAGAAACAATGACAATGAATACAACGTATTTGCAATGAAAATTTGGTTCATAATTATCAAAAACTGTTATTGAAGATTCATGCTTCAATAAATTCAAATTGTGAATACACCGAATTCAAGAAAAGGTTACAATGAATACAAGTATTTGAAAGCAAGTCCAGTTACATAATTGACATTATTCGAAATGGACATTGAATATTACTTTAAAAAAACATTAAAATTGTGAATACATCCATTTGATACATTGCAAGCAGTAATTGCTTTATAGTATAAGCTGTATTTAAAAAGTTATCACCATAAATGGCTGTGTGGTGTTTATTATGTAAATAAAAAAAAAACATGTTTGCTGCACTAATACTAATTTTGATGTATTTGCAAATATTCATGCAAGAGTTGAATTCACTTACATGCACTGTACATGCATATGCATGCTCTACCCTAAACAATTTCCCATCAATAAAAATCTTACAGAAATTACAGCTTATACTGTATATCTAGAGTCTTCTCATGAAACATATATTTATATTTTATCAGTAGCACCCCAGATCAAAGTATGGATTTTTTAGGTGCTGCCATTGTTGGTACAGCAAGTTGACAGATTAATTCAAGTATCCAAACAGTTTTATAAATGAACTAATGGAATAAAATTGAAAACTTTTCATTCTCCTTCTTACTGACAAATTTCATCATTAAGTACTCTCGTATGGAATTTCGATGTGATATCAAATCCTTGTGATGATACTTTTAAAACCATCATTAAAAATAACTGCTGCCAAAACCATTCCTTCTCACTGAGGTTAAAATATTAAAGCACAAGACATTAATTCATATCTACATGAAAGTCATTAAAAGTAAACAAAACAAAATAGCTTGATGAATGAATAACGGTATTGAATGATGAGTGAAGCATGGATAAATAAATACTTGGAAAAACATTGATAATTAAATTCTGTAGCTTATAAAAAAATTCTAGTGGCTGAGGCACAAAAAGGGAAAAAGAAATGGTTCATGAAAAAAGAACAAAGAATACAGCCTTGAGGTATCATTTCAGCTTAATATAGTACATGAATACTGGATAAAGGTACAAAATAAAAACAATCCCGTACATTCAATCTGTGAGGGTTTCTGATAAAGAAAAATGTACTAAAATAATGTTATCATGTTCAGTGCAGCATATCCCGTCATTCTTGAAGAGAAGCCAATTAACCTAGCGGGTCATTACATAGCAACTGTAAAAATAAAACTGTAAAAACTGTCTAAAAAAGGCCAACAGCTCATTCACTTGATTTGTACTTCAACAGGGGCGATATTTTCATTGACTATACCACATTTTACTGTATTCCACTCTATCAGCCAACCAATTTTGTTTAATATTCAGCATTATTAAATTTTCTAAAACTCTTTTTATTACCATAGAAGTTATTACATACAGTTCAGTAACTTTTCATCAAAATTTTGCTGATATACTTTATTTTGCATGATTTTTGTTCCATTCTTAATTTATCAAAAATTTAGACTTGATTAAAAACTGATTAATGTTAACAATTTGAGGGAAGGCAAGATCATTTGTGACCTTATGAAAGCTGTGTACCAGGCAATGTTTTTTTTTTCATTTCATTGGTACTTTTCACAACCTCCTGCCTAAATCTCCACCATTGGATAAGCTTTAACAGTGCAATGAAAGGGATTTCGTGTGGTTCTTTTTACTATTTTCATGGGCTCTTATGAAGATTTCGGGGGCGAAATTGCTGCGAGCCCCTTTATAAGATTTTTTCCCCCCTGCTGTGTACCTGTAAGTTAATAAAACTTATCCCTTATTTAGTCAATTCATCTTTTCTATGGAATTACCATAGCTGATAAGTTAATAAATAAACAAGTTATTTTAAAAATAGTTATGAGTAAATATATGAATACACTTTTTTTATTGTTGGGGGGGTGAGGTATGAAAAAACGACCTTTATCTGCCATCTTATAAATTAAATTCAACCCTGTATAATGAGGGAGAAGAATGAGTTTGTAGTAAAAAAAACATATTTGGCAATTGTTTAAGTTACTTTACTGAGTTAATAAATGTAATAATTGGCATAACGCTAGATATGTAAACAAGTGTAGCAACGCAATAGACATATATTTGGCAACATTAAACTATGGGCACCATAAATACATTATGTAAAATTCACAAGTTGTGCACCTTAAAAGGGAAGTTAGGACTCATCTTTGCCAACAAGTAGGCTACAGTAACTTCATTCCCACTCAGTTTAATTTTGTAACTGAAGAGGCAAACTTGTTAGATTAAAGCTGAAATGTGTACAATTACCAATTCACTTATTTCTAAAGTGATTGGTTAACATTGGTTTGAGTTTTAAAAAATCTGAGCTAGAAGGTCACACTTGTCAACTGTGTCTGTGATATGTTACAAAAAATGAAGCCCAGAAAAAAATTGTGTTTGAAAATAATTATTTAGTGCTTCAAAAATTGAAATATAAAGTGATCGTAAACACTATCGTAATTTCATCCCATACACTTATGTGTACTATTTAGGTGTCTATAAGACGCCTTTTTATAAAATCGGAGTTAGCCTTGTAGCTTTAGCTTTTCATTCTCAACAATGGTTGTTTTCAGGGCTTATTAGTTTTAATACATGCACTTGTACACATGTTTCATCTTGGTTTGAGAATTTTTTAAATCGGCTGCTCACAAAGTTAAACAATACCTTTAACCCTATCTAGGCCGGTGTATTTTGGGAGTTCATATGGCCGGGGGGGGCCTCCCAGGCCCCCCCCTAAGATCTCGGCCGTCGACCGCGCGATCGCGCTGAAAATTGGCATGCTGGTTGCCTGGGACATAATCTCCAAGATTGTATAGTAATTTTTTTTGTGCGAATCGCTGTTAAGTGATTATGCTAATTTATGCGTAATTAGTATGCGAAATCATACTTTTTCCTCTAACTCCCTAAATAAAGCTCCAAATGTACTAATTTTTGGTATTGAAACTCTTTGTGGTGTTCTTAGCAAGTGTACATGAAAAAAATTGCGATATCAAATCATTTTCTTATGTATTTTATTGTTTTTTGCAATTTCTTATGTATTTCTTTGTTTTTTGACCTTTTGTTTTTCATTGTTTTTTCAATGAAATTTGTTGGGGACTCTTCTGTGATCATAAAAAGCATAAAATAAATACATTTAGAGCAGCAAAACTAAAAATAATCATACATTTATGAATTTTGGTTGAAAACACAATTTGCATTGACTTTGTACACGAAATCACGTTTTTGAACAATTTTCGGTCTGACATGCACTTACATAATGTTGCGTAATTTCGGAACTACATACCCGGAGGCCGCAAAGTTGGTCTCAAAAGTTGTGCAAGACTTGAAAGTAAAATGTCAGCGAGTGGCGCGGTCAAAAAATTTTGCGCGGCGAAAATATTGCGCGATTTGTTGAGGGGGGGGCCTCCGAGGCCCCCCCCCGGCCTAGATAGGGTTAATATTTACTATGAACTATGTGAATACATATGCTAGAATTTGATTCAACTTTCAGAATCATTTTGAATACTAAACCTTCTAAGCAGATTTGGTGTACGAAATGATCTGAAAATGCACTCTTTATGATTATATTAACATAAAACCATGTTAAATTCTTAAGATGTTGATAGCTTGAATCTCTCAGTGAAATGTGTTTACATTGAAGTGTTTCCATGATTATTGATAAATCATAAATTATGGCATAGCTGAGAATCAACCTTTTTTCCCTGTGCGTAGAAAACATGGGTCGTGTGGTCCAGTGGTTAGAGCATTGGACTCATAATCGCAAGGTTGTGAGTTCGAATCCCAACTCTGCCATTGTCTCCACTTTGATAAAAAGGCCCGAGAGTGATATCTGTCGTCTATAACGTCAGCCACTATGACTGATTAACCTAGACGTAAAACGTTTCATAGGTACTTGGTTATATGCCAGCTTGGCGTTTACCAGCAAAAAATGCTGTCCTGCCGAGTTCCTACGGGAGTTACCACAAACAGAAACAGAAACATCTACAGCAGACCAACCAATTGGGGGTTATGAGCAAGACTGTGATATATGGTAGTACATTGACAACAGCGTCCCTTTTGCTTCCTTCAAAGTAATGTATAACAATTTTATCAACTGAAAACAATAATCTCAATATCAGTTTTTTTCAATACAATGTACTGCATTAAATCTTATATCATTGCAAATTGGAATTAAACCACGAGAGTAAGAACAATATTTGGTTTAAAAAAACTGAGATACATGTATATACAATTTGGCAAATTCAAACAAAATCTTTCATACTGTTCTTTGTAAAAGAAATATGAGTAAAACTGAGTTTGGTTTTTGGCAAATGCGAACCACACTGGGAACCCCATAAACTTTGAAAAGTTTTTTGAGTTTTAATACGAAGTTTACTGTTAGTTTTTCCGCACCAATCATAATGCCTATTCTATGAATATATTTCCTGCAGTATAATTAGAAATGTATCTAAAAAACAAATTTTCATGCTGATAAGTTAATCTATCATACTTGCATCATCAGGATGCACAAGGAGAAGAAAATATTATCTCTATAGCAGATTTACAATAAATACAGTGTACAACACTTTTTGGATTTGTAAAACATTGGATTAAAAATATAAACATTTTTTTTAATGCAGAAGTTGGTTTTGGCTTAATATTAATAACATTTGGGGTGGTTGCAGATTTAAGAGGTATTCAGTAGAGCTCTGAAAAGCAAGGCAATTTTTTTTTTTTTTTTGATGGGGTAATTGTATGAAATTCTCTTGATGTTGATAAATAAAGTCTATCAATCTAAAAGTGATATATGAGGAATATGTGAGACCATTGTATACAGTGCATATTTTACCTATTGGCTCAAGAATAATAATAATGGGGAATACTCGGTTAAAAACAAGTACAAATGAAGGACGGAGTTGCAAAGTTACATATTAAGCATAGGATAATATTCTTTGGTTTTGCCTTTGCGTGAGTACATGAACAAGAAAGCAAATATCAGCTCTATAAAATTACCTAACTGTTTACTAGTGCATTCACATTAATAAACTCTTTAAAAACAGTCATATTTGATAATCTACTAGCAAAAACTATACCCTCAACACATTGCAATACAGAGACCCATTCTAAGCCGAAGCATTACTTAAATTCAAATTTTCTGTTTATTCCAGTACGACTTTATACAAGTGCATATATCATAAAAGAGACAATATTTAATAGCTATTATACAGCAGTTTGTTCCACTTTTTCTGATTTTCCATGTCCTGTTGACCTTGTGTGATGCGATGAGCTGGAGGTCTCGGACATGGCTTTGTCGACGAGACCCATTTTGGGTTGAGAGTGTCTGCTGCCCCCAGATGACCCGTGACTTTTCTTGCCCTCGGAGCTGCAGTGTGTCTGCGGAGAGTACAGCCCGCTGTACTGGGGGTTAAAGTTCGCAGCAGGGTTACCATATATGTTACCGTTTTGCGTGTGCATAGGTACAGTGTCTAATGCTCGGAGGCGCGTGGAGATGACCTTGAATGGGGGTCTCCTTGCGGGTATTTCGCTCCAGCATTCCGTCATGAGTGCATAGATGTACTGAGGGCAACCGCTGGGGCATGGCAGAATGTGACGTGTCCGGATCATCTCTATCACCTCGTGATTGTTATAACCGTAAAACGGTTGAAGACCATAAGAGTAAATCTCCCATAAAACCACTCCAAAGGACCAGATATCGCTCTCCACCGTGAAACGACCGAACATGATGGCTTCTGGCGACATCCAGCGGATCGGAAGAACCGCCTGAGAGGGCATCCTGTAGTAATCCCCCGAATAGATATCCCTCGCCAGACCAAAGTCGGTGATCTTAATCTGATGGTGCTCGCCCACCATACAGTTCCTGGCGGCAAGGTCTCTATGGACAAAATGCCTGCTTGAAAGGTAATCCATGCCGGACACGATCTGGATGGCTATGTTCAAGAAATCCGAAGCATCCAGCGAGGACTGCGTGTCGTCGTCCCCGCTTCCGAAACCGATGTCTGAATTAGGAGAGTGGCGGACCAGGAACTCGTGTAGATCACCATGAGGTAGGAACTCAAAGAGCATGCAGTTGGGTTTCTCTTTGGTGCAGACACCTAGGAGAGTGATGATGTTCGGATGGTTGAGGGAAGCCATCACGCTGGTCTCGTTCCGGTAGTCCTGTTGTAAGGCGGGGCTGGCATCCTTGTCCAATGTCTTGATGACTATGGATGTACAGCTGTACTGGTTGTTCAGGCCCATCAGCTCACCTCTCCATACCTTACCGAACGTACCATCCCCGAGGGCCTCCATAAACTTGATGGCAGACAATGGAATCTCCTTCACCTGAAAGGAGAAATGACACAACACAGGTCAAATTTTTGAACAGACTAAAAAAAAAACAGATTGGTTTTATTTGATGAGACTTGAACAAGAAATTTTAATTTTTAAGGCAAATCAATAAAAACAGCTTTTCCATTTGCTTCGAATTTTTAATATGCCGTACAAGTCCAGCTCAATGGGATGTTACAAGTTAACAGCTGATCAATCCTACAAAGTGTGTACATCTAGAAGAACAAACCAAATGTAAGACCTTCCTGTAATGATTTGTGTCTTTTTTCTACTACATATGAAAGGGTAAAATGCTCTCAAATAACCAAGCAGTTTGTTAATTGCTCGCAGAAGAGATGAAAATGGGTGTCAGCTGTATAAAGAGTATAATTATGTGGAGCGTTGTGGCCCACGTGGATTTGTCTCCAGACTTTCAAACAGAGGGTTGTGGGTTCAAATCCCAGCCATTGCTGGTTTCCTTCAGTAAGAAATTCATCCGCATTGTGCAGCACTCAACCCAGATGAGGTGAATTGGTACCTGGCATGAATTTATTCCTTGAAATGCCGAGCACTGGAAGCTACCTGCTTGAGCTACAGCCAGGATAATGATATCTAAGTCCTTTGGAAGCGCATAGAGACGTTATTTATAGTGTGTTATGCGCTTTACAAGAACGGACTATTATTATCATTATCAAATAATTTGATTAACTTACGGAAATGCCAAAGTTTGCCATTGTAACAACTGTTATGAAACATGACCCAGTTCTATCTCAATTCATTGCTTATAAGCAAACCTATCATGTCATATTCCTTTTGTCAATCTTTGCATTATATCACTTGCTTGAATGGTTTGAATATTCTTATGTCTATCTAACTCAAGGAAGATGCCCTTGAGAGTTGACTATCGATATAACTTTGACAAGTGAAGCCTGTAGATTTGTGTTGATCCTATATCATTTCACACTATGAGACAAGAGGCCCATCTTACAAAGATTTGCGATCGATCCGCTCAATCGCAACTGTGGAAAGCCAGGAAAGTCAACATATAAAATGCTTTTTTGTTCAATGTTTTTTCTACATATGAATGTATATCCATAAATTCATTGTTTTTTGACAATTTGGTGTGTTCTCCTTTGTTTACAAAGGACATTTTGCAAATTTCCTGTAGAAAAAATTAAGACATTGATGGATTTCCATAGAGTTACAATTGATTGGATCAAACGTAAATCTTTGTAAGACAAGGCCAAGATGAGGGTTTCCACTGCCCTGAACTGACCTGAAGTTTTTGCTGCAGGGCCACCATTTCGCTAGGCCTGGTCCTGCTGGCCACACCCCCGTAGCGCTGGGACTTGGTCTGTCTCCAACAGAAGCACACACAGCCACAGATGAGGAGGATGACCACGATGACCGTTACTGCAGGAACAATGATGTAGAGGATCGTGGGTCTGCTGACCATGCCACTTCCTGTTAGCTCATCTGGGAAAGGAAAGGAGAAAGCAGAAGAATCCGGTAAAGCAACATTAATAAAACATAAAACTTGGGGGTCATATAAGAATTCATTTCTCATTATTTTCAAAGGATATTATAAATGTACAGGCAGAGGTGTGTTCATGAAGCGTTCTATTTCAAGAACAAAGAAAACAACATGTAACTTACACTCACAAGCCTGTGTTCTGAACTCTGGTTGAACCCATTGGAGGTACGTGGCCTGGAGTCTATTGTATCATCTATCATCTATTGTATTTCCAATGGGTAAAACGAAGCTTTACATTGCAAACAAATTTCTGACACTTTTAGCATCCAGTTAAGAGTTATGAACATGGGAAAAAAATAAAGATACAAAGTTTTAATTGAAGAGTTACCAGCACTTTTAGTGATAAAAAAAAGTATAACAAATTCTTACATATTAGATATACTTTTGTGGGGTGGAAAAGTCGGATATCAGATCAAAGACACATTTATGCAGTTAAAAATCAGGTTATAGGTCAAAGGTTATCGAAGTTGACCTTAGAATTCCCAATTTTCTCCAGATTCCTAAACTATGTGATGGTTGTAATATGAATCAACAATCCCGGAAGCATACACATCTTTCAAATGCCACCAGCTGTAATCAAACATCTCTGCACCCTCCTCCCTTATTGGTGATCAGTCGTAGGATCAAGGAAGGCAAATATTATGTATACTTATGCTTTTCTTTCTTTCTTTTAAATGTGGACAATTGAATTAGCTGTTACGATGAGATTTCATAAAATAGAAAGTGGTCCCAATTCAATCCCCTGTGGGACACCACATGTCATCTCCAGTCATATACAAGTATTATAAAAAACATAGAATTTGAAAATGGTATTATTAATTTCTAGTTTTATCTTAACAGAGAAGCCTTCTTAGTTGACAAACTACCGGTACATGTACTTTCACTGAGGGCCCTGTACAACAATAGAAACAATTAAGAGTTGGATCTTAGAGAGACGTCAATGAAGAATGTATAGCACTGGAGCCGATACCTCATGATTAATATCTGTCATTACTGTACCATCCCCAAGCCATGTTTTGATTGAAGGAACAGGGTGGATGTGAAAGTATGCAGTACACACTGACAGTTTGATGGGTCAAAAGGGTATTAACAAACCCTGATGAGCTGAAGAAAATAACATCCACAGTGTGTCCTTGGCCTCATTTCATCATCTCTAAGGAGATTAAATCTAAACCACTAAGAATTTTTTTTAATGCAGGAACCTAATTATCATGATCCCATTTCTTTTTGTCATTCCCTTCAAGAATATGGAAATAAAAGACATAATAATAGATGGAGTTTAGGCCATAACATGTTTTTCAGTTCCATGATATTTGCTCTGACGACAATTGATCCGATGGAAAATTGAATGTTAAGCGAAACATAAAATCTATTAGTAACCTTCAAAACTAAATAAACCCTAATCATTATCTCTATATTATTCTAAAAAAAAAACTCTCATACAATCCTAACTCTTTCCCCATGTCCTCTGTGATATTAAGACCCAAGCAAATGTGGTGCCACCAGGTTTTTTATTCAACCAGAGTAACACTAGCGATAGCAAGTGCACATTGCCAATGGATCAAATTCAGTGTATGTGCATGTTTCAAACAACTGGGGACTACTTTTAATCAAAGATACTACAAGGGGAAGATGAGGACAGTACATAGAGCGCATGATGAAATGCTCGGGAAGAGTGCCCTACAGCGTTGAGTATTGTAACAACCTTTTGTACCTTTGCGTATTGCGATCTTGTCGTGTACAAATATATATTTCAGAGTTTTCTGGGATATTAAAGGTGGAATTATTCCCATACACAGTCCTTGTGCCCTCTCCCAAATCCCTTCTCTCATTTTCCCCATATGTTTTATACACAGCTGTGTGCCAATGTGCGTAGGTTTACTTATTCAACGCTGTTGGGCGCCCTTCCCCACGAGCATTTATAGAGCGTTTCAAAAAATCGCTGAAGTGGCCGATCTTCCCCTTGTAGTATTTTTGTTTAAATCTATATTTTACATCCCAGCTGAGGTTTTAATGCACATCTTGTTAACCACTGTGCAAATTAAGATTTTTTCGGGCCCCAAAAAACTTTGCAGTGTTAAGTGTCAAGGTGTTTATTAGCTGATATCACAAAGAAGTTTGTAAAAATGATATTATGGACATCATAAATTTCACAAGAGATCAAGCATGTTAAGGTCAAAAGATTATATTTTGAAGATTAAAGGTATTTTAAGCTGCCAAATTGTTGAAAATATCCAATAAATATTAATGCTGTTGAACTCGTCAACATCTCTTGCAATGAAAAATAGCAATTTTATGAGATTCATGTCTCTCATGTGATGCAAATTGGCAATTTTTGGATGTTAAAGAGTTCAACGAACAACAAAAAGAGAAATAAAAACTACAAAACAATAACATTTAAAGAAAATATAGAAGAAGATTTATTCCAATGCTTTTGTCATCTGAGGCAAATTGTGGAAGTTGAGAGTTCAAAGGTTAAACATTTGATCTCTACCAAACTAGCTGAATCTAATTGACCATAAATTCACAATCCCCTTATGGGATATGACCCCCTTGTTCACATAGACCAAAATGGGTACATTCCCAGAAAGAGATTTGGATATAAGCACCCATGTTGCTGTGTGTTTCCATATAAGGAAAAGGGGTTGTGCACCACAACACATGCAGGTATGTAATAGGATGATAAATAAATGATGAGGTTCTTTTCATCAAGAAATGTAAGAATATCAAAAGAATGACTTCCAGACATAATGGTTAAGTTGTTATTCCTAAGTAAACATCAATATTTCACAATCATCTCATATTTCCAAGGCCTCTAAAAAAAAAAAAAAAAAAGAAAAGAACATCTGTAAATGCTTGAAAGTAATAGATTGTGTGGGTGTAAGGCTTTGATTTTTCTTCTCCACAATAGACACAATGTGATCTAATGAAAGCTATAGGATGGCCTAGATAATAATATGTGAATCTTTTACATCACGCTAAGACATAAGTTTCCTCTTCTCCCACATTAATAAAACACGGCATTAACAACTTACACATAGGCTAATATTCTATTTTCTTCCAATGGAAATAGAGATTGATAATTAACGATAATCACATATGCACCTAAACAACACTTAGATACATGTACAGTTTTATTTAATATAAATATGAAATCGATAACCAAAAATTATTCATAGAAACCGGGAGTCTGTGACGTTCACTGAAAATTGTTATAAGCTACTGAAATCCTTGTATCCGATTGGCTAATATCAAATTAATCAGTGAACATTGCTGACTATTTGCTTCAACAAAAACTCCAGAGTGTCAAAATATTTCATTCTCATATCTGACCATGTCACTTAAATACTAAGGGGTGTCAATCTCGCCAAAGCTGGATAGGAGAGGCAGATCCGACTGCCAATTAACTTTCAATCATAAAAAAATATATGGGATATCAAGAACAAATGACAAAAAATCTATTTGAACTTGGTGCCTGCACATGACTCTGCATCATGATCCTACAAATTACCATGGCAGGAGATCGCAATGAAGGAATACACTGACTCCAGTTCTTTGACTGGTAACCATGGTTATGGCATGAGAATCAAAGCTCCTGTATCAATATAATTTCAGTCACATAAAAGAGAGGGAGAGAGAATAAAGTCTCAGGCCATCAATCATGAAACTTCCACAATTTCAATGGTGAATGCAGCACGTAATTATCGTGATTCGATGATGCTGTATCCATGGCAACGCCTGATGAAAGCATCTTTGTTGGATAGAATTCCACCACTCATGGTGTGAAGAGAATGATGATTATGTAACTCAGCTCTCTGAAGTCTCACCTCATGATGTATTTGAAGAGAAGATTAACAGGATTTTTCTCAGTTAAAATATGTACAGGTTGACGCATTTCCGTGTTGACTTTCAAATGCGTGGAAACCCGCAGACTACAAACTATTCTTCAAATTAATTATGCCCCCCCCCCCCTTTGTTCATATATGACATGGAAAGGAGCATATTGCTGCAAAATCTATGGCCCTTTTCCCCCCGATGGCTAACATACATGATGGGGTAACAGTGTTGTTCAACCATTTTCTTTCCACATCTTAGGATGTAACACATTTTGGCCATGAAATGAGGATTTGTGGTATATAACTGTTGATGATTTCCCACCAGTTCAGAGGGGCTGAAGGAGCATCGCGGATCAGACGTGTAACTGTTCTGTTTCAAACATTAAGTCCAGATGATCAGATATATTTCTATTCTATATTTTTATTTTGTCCGGGATGAATCATAACAAACAGTTTAATTTTTTGAAAAGTTAGACTAACACCAATAAAGTATAACAGATTTACAATCATTTTCTTACCGCATCTCGGAATGTCACACTTGTCGGCCCTGACATCAGGATTGGTGGTGAAGCACCAGGGTTTGTCGAGGCCGTTGCCAGGGTTACGGCAGAAGTTGTGTCCTCCAGCAAGCTCTCGGTAGTGCGAAGGCCAAAGGGCATGCTCGTGAGGCTGAAAAAGGGAAAGATAATCTATGATAACAGATATATTTTCATGAATATGAAATAGCCATATAAACATAGTAATATGTTTTTTAGCAATTAAAGCCTATTTACTTGTCATATTTGTAAATAATAATCATAATGTTCATCTGCAATTAATAAGTGCACATATATTGCCAATATGGAAATGAGTTTTAATCAGCGGGGGAGCCTATTAGTATAATTAATGTCTATGGAATTTTTTTTTTGGGGGGAGGGGGGGGAATGCTGAATTCAACTCTTGATACTATGTCAAATATAGTATACTATATATTATATAATATGAGATATTGCGTCTTTTCTTTTGGGAAAGGGAAATATTTCAAGGTCTTCTTCATCAAAGAAAGATTTATCTAGGAAATTTGAAAAGATTTGGACATATATCATGAAACAAATAAGTCAGTGTTTTTCAATGAAAATATTTATAAGCTACTGAAATCCTTGCATCTGATTGGCTGAGCACAAAGAAGTCAGTGGAAATCACTTCATGAAACATGCCCTCTGTGACTCATGGCTCCTGATGGATACAGGCAATGAATGTGATTGCTTACTTCTTGCTTATCCCAGCCCTGACAGGGAAATCCTGATTTGGTCGTGTTGATCCTCCCTCGATAATCCTCCCCGGTATCATTGTAACACGTGTGATCTAAACAAGAGAGAGAAAGGGAGAGAGATGGTTAATTACAGTGTAGAGAGAGGGAGGGAGAGGAGAGAGAGGAGAGGGCAGGTTAGTGGGAGAAAGGGAGAGAGATGTTTAATTACAATTCAGAGAGAGGAGGGAGAGTAGAGAGAGGAGAGGGCAGGTTAGTGGGAGAAAGATGTTTAATTACAATGTAGAGAGAGGGAAGGAAAGGGTAAGATAGTGAGAGAAAGGGAGAGATGTTTAATTACAGTGTAGAGAGAGGAGAGGGCAGGTTAGTGAGAGGGAGGGAGGCGTGAGGGTGATTAGGAAAAGGGGGAAGTAAAGTAGGGAAGGAATGGGAGGGAGGGAGAAAGGCAGGTAGGGAGAGAGTGGACCGAGTGGATGGGAAGGGGAGGATGGACAGGGGAGAGCAAGGGGGCATAAAGACAGACATAGAGAATGGGTAGAATGAAGACGAAAGAAAAGAGCAAATTTCCACAGGTGGTGTGGAATATTAAAGAAAAAATACAAACAAAACATATTCTCATATTATATACATACATATACATGTACAAGAATAAAAATGGAGGTCCTGTGTTCGTTGTGGTAGTTTAAAGCAAAATACAAGGTTAATAAAACAACCGTAGATAGAAAATTTGATCGACTTTTTCTATCTACGGTTGTTTTATTCACCTTGCATTTTGCTTTATACATGTACATACAACAAGTCTTCTTTCATGATAAAATGCTGTACATTCTGTATTATAGTTTCAATGGTCTATGAAGCCTACATGTCCAGTGTAAACATTAACAACACTTGAGATTGTAAGATCGATCTCACGAGCCTCTAGACATCAGCTAATAGAATATCTAGTGCAATATTAAAGTTCTTGAACTTTTGGTGGTTTCAAAATTAAAAGCAAGATAAACAAATCAACCAAGTTCCTAATGGGATATTAATTGTGGTATTAGCTAAACAATAGCCTGCCTTTAATCACCAGTATGAGGCTATTTGCATTGTGGCATTGATGACAAACACCAGTCCCACTATATGTAAATCTATGTCAGAGAGGCAGGTGAAGTTTACTTAGTGTCTCAGCAATGACCTTATGTCAATAGTGCAAACAATTATTGGCCTACATGGTCCTGTCGAGTTCAAGTGGAATATGAACGTCCCACGTTTATGATTCTACCAATGCTCTGGCAATAAATCATACTTTTAGTCAGTCAGGACCATATTCGATATACCACTAACGAGAATGTTAATGTGAAAACGTTAGTTTCGAGGTTCAACCGGTTATGCAACATTGCGCAATACTTTGGCCGCTGTGCTATAGCTATGGGAAACCGACCTCTGGTTTTGACATTCGATGAAACAAAAAATTATTTCGCGCTATGTACAGGTTGGTTTATTTTGTAGTTCCCTGTGTTGGAAGATGAATAAATGAACTAGCGGTTCAGAATTTTTCAGAATAAACCAACCTGTACATTGGGCGAAATTCGCATCGAAACAACAAGTTTGAATTTTGGCTAAGAAATCCTCAACGGTTGTTCGTACACTAGTCTCGGAAGGACAGTCGTAAGTTCGGACTGTCAACCCATATTAACACATACAGCCAGCACACGATCGACGCATGCGTAGCATGCAATATGCATTGACTGCGAGCACGCGCTATTCACATGCAAGCTTGGTATGCTGGCATTGCATAACACCATGAACATGATGAACACTGATGCTTTGTCTTTTCGGAATAGTCTTTCATTCGAATTCTTTAGTAATACCTTGCACTGTGCCTTACTATCTTCCCGTCCCCTTTCCCGTTCTTTAAATAGATATCATTAAGGCATTCGTAATGAAAATGATACAAAAGACAATTGTTGTATCATTGGAGTGTGAGAGGAGAATTGGTGAAAAATATTTATTTTGTGACGATTCAAATAATTGGCAAAAATACGATGTTTCAACGGTAAGACTACCAATCTACGGATAAGAGAAGGGTCTGTTACATAAACTGCAATTTAGTTTTTTTTTTTCGGGTCGAATCAGCTGCTTAGTTTGGCAGTACTCTGAGAGCAACTGGTAATATTATGGAGGCTGGGCTCCAATCAGAATTTGGGGATTCCAACCTGAAAATCAGTTGGCAGGTTGGAGTTTTATGCAACGAACCCCAGATATGCCAGAGTATAAAACTCCCGCCAACATCTCTTCGGTTGGTGTTCCTGTGCCATATTTGCTGTGTGTGCTTTCATGAACAGGGGCTATATGGAGAGATTAACTTTCATTAACCATACATATATTATTTTTTGGGTTTATCACCAATGACTGTGGAAGCGATTGGTCCCAAACTGGGACGATCGAAGAAAAATGAGCCATTTGTTATTTGTTGGAACAACTTAATGAAATGCATTTCTCAGTGATTGACTCATGATGGACAAGCGTGGAATACTCTAATTTGGAATAACATAATTTTCTGTGAAGTATCGCTGTTCTAATGGCAGGTTAGCAATGGATTTCATTTTAAGGTAGGATACATGAACTCCTGTGGTTTAATAATCATAGTTATGCGCTTATTTTACAAATGCTTAGCTAAGCTAGGTTACCCATGTGATTTCTCAGCTGGAAGAGAGGATACAGAAAAGAGGGAGAGAGAGAGCGTGAGAGGGAAAGAGAAGCGGATAATCTTATGTGTATACAAGACGGTACGGGCAGACGGGTACACAATGTACTCTCATACTCATACACACCATGCACACGGGAGTTACGCCGATGCGAGATCGTAGAATGTTTCGCATTTGAGAAAACGGCTGTGAAAATGCTAGTTTTTTCGATCGCACAGAGCGTATCGATAGAGACGCCGACGCCGATCGAAATCCCTCTATGGGCATAAGTGAGCCATGAACGTTTCCACACTAATTTTTCCTTAGTGGAAAATCGAATATGGTCCTGACTGTTAGTTGTCCACACATATGTATGTTGAAAAACTAAATGATGATTACATACTGAAGTGTTGTCATAAATTTCTATTGTATACTCTCATTTAATATCATTGAACATCACTCTTTTTTAAGCAAGTGGAATAAGACTGTATCTCTTAGGCTTGATTATGACCAAGAGTTAGAATCCTGCTCAACCGTCTAAACCTTCTATTCTCTTCAACTTTCACATGTAGCAATGGGAACCAAAGCTTTCATCTTGCTTCCAACTACACAATAGCAATGGCAGACAGAGATATCTTCCCCTATATTGCTCCTTCATGACCCCTCTTCACTGTAGTTCTAAACAACATGAAGCACAGTGCACTGCAGCTCTGTTTTATGTATTTTAATCACTATGCACATTACCCGTGATCGCAGCTACATCCGGCAACCCCACACGTATGCAGCTAGCGCTTGCATCGGTTCCAACGGCCGGTAACCTGGAGCAGTCCGGCAGGATGACGTTGGGCATCTCCTTGGCGATCTGGTACTCCTTCTTGCAGATATCCTGCTCCAGGATCTCGCACTCGTCCCTGCAGAGCTCCCTCCCGCGCGGGTCCTGCCGCGTCTCGTCGCAGAACGGGAAGGCGAAGAAGCAGAGGGACGGGATGGCGTACTGCTGGCACTCGGGGCTCAGGTCGCGGGTCATCAGCAGGAAGGGTGTCAGACGCTCGTCGATCAGCTTCTGGGCTTGGAAGTCGGTCACGTAGATGGAGTGGTTGCTGATGAACTTGGAGCATGCCACTCCGCTGTAAGGCTGACAGTAACCCTGATGTGGACTAGAGAAAGAGAGATTAACATTCAAATAAATCTTTATTGATTACAAATCCAATCCATTATTTGTCACAGCACCTTTCATAGAAAGCTGATCCACAAGATACACATGTTGACTACTCAGCAGTAACATTTCAAAAGAGAGCAGTTGAGCTATATAAACAGTCAAAGTTCATTAACAAAATACATGTACAAACTATACATGTAGGGTTTAAGAGCTTTGAAGAAAGAAAAACTAGATGGATTCTCAACTACACGCTGTCAAATTTATGCCTCCGACTTTGCAAGATTAAAAGTATACATCACACTTGTCTCCTAAAACTTTCAAACCTATCATAATCTATTATAATCCAATCAGATGGTCATTAAAATATATGCATGTACAAAGTTTGGTGTTGATTCCCAAAACGCTCCTTTTCTTATTGCGAGAACAAGATAATTCAAAGTATATCAAACCTCTGTGATCGCCATCGTTTGACCTCATAGGCATAAAACTAGGATATATTCACTTCAACATTTAAGTAGCTGTACATTTATCCTTTTGAAAAATAATTTAGACCTTCATATAACCACACAATCCCTATATCTTTATTATTCAAACCGTTCCGCAAGAGGAAAACAAAATAAGCCTCAAGTGAGATAGAAAATTATAAAGAAAAAAATATTTTTATCACTATCACTATGAAACTAGGGGCAACAACAGGATTTTTTGATACAGAAACTCTCTCTTTTTTAGAAAAAAAAATATGATGCCACGCCTCTCTGAGAGGCATGGCCTCATATTTTTTTTTCTAAATTAACTTATAGAAATAGCATAAAAAATGCATCCCAGACCTCTCCATTCTATACTCTTCTTTTTTTCTTTCTATCTTTTCCTCCCATTTTATTTTTAATCAGTCTATGAAAAATCATAGGGGGGGTGACCGTATCTTTGCCATTAGCACTACCCCCTGAATGAAACCTTGACAGAGGTACTTACTTAGAAGCGACAGTCCGAGTTGTTTCACTTGCTGTAGAACATAGAAAGAAGAAAAATAATAACATTAATTTGATAATGCTGGAGTAAAATAAGATGACATATCTCTCTGTCTTCATCAGTACTGTAAAGCTTGGTAGTGAGGTATTGGATGATTTCAAGTCCGGTGTTGAAATTTGCATTGCTTTCCCTACCTCCAAAACTTATTCAGAGTTTGTAAAACTGATCCAGATCACATGATGAACACCTCAACAAATAGTGAGTGACTTTTCAGGATTATCTTCATTTTATGTTTGGCTTTATAATCGTGTAAAAATTGACCTGACACCAACACCAAAAGGTCAACACTGAACTTGAAATCACCCATTGACTGATGTAAATTGCATCTTATCTCTTTGTCACACATGCGTAAGGGAGCACTGGCATAATACAAAACTTTTGACAAACCAAAAATGCCTACACTTGACATTTCTCCATTTCACATGATCTTCCATATCCAACATTTTTTTTCTTCAAAATGGACACACACATTGACACTTATCATTGAAAACTTTCCTTTAACACTTTTTTTTGTTAACACTTCATGTGATAAAACTCATGTTAGAATAAAATTGAATTCCTGGACAAATACTTTTGAAAGGATTGGGGAAGTAATGCATGGGGCCAATTTCATTGTCTGCATGTATATATTTCTAATGTAAAATATGCTTACAATTACAGTGTCCACTAAGTTGTTTTTATTCATCAAGAAGCAGTGTGAGTTCACATACACCACCCTACATTTTACCAATTCTTAATAGTAATTCAATTTTGTCCACCACATTACCTCCGAGCATTTTCAAGGCAGTGGGAAAAATAAACATCCCGGGCAATCTTCTCAGGGAATCCAATCAGATTACAAGATTTTCACCTTTACCTGATCGACCTGCCGTGATTCTATCGCTTCCTAACGTGGAACTAAACTTATTTTTTCGTCGGTAAACGGCAAACAAGGATTATTGGTTGGCAAACAACTCAGATAGGATTGAGTTACATCCAGCTCAAATACATGAAGGTCTCAGAAAAGGGTGCTATTTGCAGGGATAAAATGTTTGTATTCTAATGTGGTATAAAAAGGCCATGAAATTTCTGGCAAACAGAGTGTGTCCTGCCGAACGACAGGTAGCGCTGAATTCAAAAGCAGTAAATTGCCACTTGGTCTGGTCTACACCCAGTGGCACGTATTCTGAAGTTGGGTTTAACTTAAACTCAGGTTTAAAGTTGTGGTCTAAGTATGGGTAGCCAATTGTTACATAAATCACTAACAGTATAGATATATTTAAGCTCATTTGACTCTCAAATCATTCATAATTGTCTAGGAAGAATAAATAGATGATTGTCTTCACCACTGTAGAATTAGGAAAGAGCACAGTAAATATAATAAACATACGACTTAATAAAAAAATAATTGACACTTTTGGCTTCCCATAATTTTAACACAGAGTTAGACCATGGTCTAACTTTAATCTGATCAGGGTATCATGCACATAAAACATTCCCCATAGACTTGTGTGTTAAAATGGCACTTTTGAAAAATTCATAAAAAATAAATGTGAAATTAGAGGGTCGAATGTTTACTACCTTTGGATAGGATATATATCTGACATTCCATATCTGACCAGAGAAGGGTATTGTAGCCAGCTCATTTTAAAAATAAATCACCATTTATGAAGATAACTATGATAGGATCACATTCATCAATTGAAACAGTAAAATAGCCCCAATTCTTCCGCCAGTCAAAAAACAAAAAATAGTTCCAAATCATTGACATATCTTCCCAATTTGGGCAAAGGAAGTTCAGTAGTTACCATTTCTAGAATCAGTGTTAGATTTTGAATCATATTCATGCACTTTTGTCAATCAGCAATATCAAATTTCAGAATACGGGCCTCTTTGTCTACCCTGAGTTTGGTCTCACATGGTCTAATCCTAGTCCATATACAACCACTTTGTCTCATTGCCTCTTGGCCATTTACCACTGTCTCCTTTCTACAAAGGCTATATCCAATCTGTTTAAAGGTCAAGTCCACCTCAGAAAAATGTTGATTTGAATCAATAGAGAAAAATCAGACGAGCACAATGCTGAAAATTTCATCAAAATCGGATGTAAAATAAGAAACTTATGACATTTCAAAGTTTCGCTTATTTTCAACAAAATAGTTATATGAACGAGCCAGTTACATCCAAATGAGAGAGTCGATGATGTCACTCACTATTTCTTTTGTTTTTTATTGTTTGAATTATACAATATTTCAATTTTTACGAATTTGATAATTAGGACCTCCTTGCCTGAAGCACAAAATGTTAAAATAATGGAATTCCATGTGTTCAGAGAGGAATGAAACTTCATTTCACATGCCAATGACAAGAAAATCAAAATATTTCATGTAATAAAATTAAAAAAGAAATAGTGAGTGATGTCATCAGTTCCCTCATTTGTATACCGACCGAGATGTGCATATAACTGTTTTGTGAAATGAAGCGAAACTTTAAAATGTCATAACTTTCTTATTTTACATCCGATTTTGATGAAATTTTCAGTGTTATGCTTGTTGAATTTTTCTCTTTTTATTCAAATCAAGTTTTTATTGGGGTGGACTTGTCCTTTAACATCCACTTGGTTTAACACATCTTGGTCTATATGGCTAGATAAAATGTTAACGAACTAAAAATTTTCATTTGGCAAAGAGCACAAGAAGTAGATGAAATGGAAATTAGACTAAATAAAAATTAACCTAAGTATTAGATCAAGTGACAGTTGGACAAAGTGGCAAGTGAACAAATTAATACAAACACTGATCCCAGGTAAAGCATAAAATCTTTTGGCCATTATTCTGAACTTACGTTTAATATAAACTTTGGTCTTGAATTGTGGTTTAACTATAAATACCAAATCGTAACTCACTTAACAGTACAAGTTCAATTCATTAGATTATTGTACATTCAAATTGTTTCAAACTGTCTGGGAATAATAACGAACATATATTTGTTCACCTTTATAGCAGAAGGAAAGCACATAAGATACGTAGAATTTAAAAACAAAAATTTTGATATCTTTTGCTTTCCATAATTTTAGCACAGTTAGACCATGGCCTATTGATGTTAAACTTGACTTAAGAATACATTCATTGAGGTTAAGCATGCAGGGCGCATCCACATATGAACATGGTGGTAACGTTGCTCCGAGGTAAAGCGTATGTTGTGAAGCACCTTCTCAAACTCCACTGTCAATTGACTCAGCTGTCACTCTGTTGACTCATCTCGCCTGCCAATCGCTATCAATACTTGAGCAAATAAAACCATTTCTCAACCACTTCCCCCTTCCTACTTTTATTCCTTGGAATATTCAGATGGAAGGACAAAACACTTTCTCTTTATACTCAATGGAAATTCCTTAAGGTCAATGTTACAGGATTTCAAGTCTAAGTTTCTTCCACAAAATATTTCAATTATGTTATCATTGATACTTTCGGAAAACACAAAATACATTTCAAGTTTCAGACACTCTCTTATTCTAAATGTCTCTATTAACAGTATTTAAAAAAACATCTCGCCTGCCAATCTCTATCAATACTTGAGCAAATAAAACCATTTCTCAACCACTTCCCCCTTCCTACTTTTATTCCTTGGAATATTCAGATGGAAGGACAAAACACTTTCTCTTTATACTCAATGGAAATTCCTCAAGGTCAATGTTACAGGATTTCAAGTCTAAGTTTCTTCCACAAAATATTTCAATTATGTTATCATTGATACTTTCAGAAGACACAAAATGCATGTCAAGTATCAGACACACTCTTATTTTAAATGTCTCTTTTAACAGTATTTTAAAAAGCATATTGCAATTAATAAACTATAGATAGTCAACAATGATTCAAATTCAATAGAAAATTAGCTGCAATGCAAATGTACATGTAGTGCGAGTTTGTTGTTTATTATCAATTATCCGTCTGTTCAGAGATAGTTGTAGCTTCTCCATTCTTGCCATTACATGAATATTCCAAATAATGAAAACAAAACAAAAATGAAAGTTCAGCATGGGCAGGTGGTGGGTCTAGCTAATGCATCAGAAAAATTAAAATGAGTTTCTAGTATTAAACATCCATGAACAGCATTTTGTGCACCAATAACGGACATTAACTGATTTCAACCACTTTCAACACTCAAGCAATAGTGCAAACACCTTCATTTACTTCAGAATTGCCAATTATCATTTTAAAGACACCATCCAGCGAAAGTCTCTTCTCACGTCCATTCATAGCCAAGCCACGAAATTTGATATGCTTGTCCATAATTTATCGCAGTCTTGGGTAAAATTGTGAGTTCGAATGTAGGAAGCTGCATGCACGTTTCTCGCTTTGTGAAGCTTTGCGTTAAGAGGCTGATTATTTGCGAAAAAGTGTGATATTGCTCGGTTTGTATTTGACGAGTTCAAAAGGGTCACTGGCTAAATATTTGCTCACATTTGGAGCCCCAACTGCTAAGTTTTCTGCTCCGATCCCTTCTAAAATAAATGACGGAGTGGAAAGTGTGATGGAAAGTTTGGCTTTATAAAAAGTAGTATGTCAGGATAGATTTGTGATCAATCAAAGTAAAATGTAGTAGTCCCACATATTGACAAATGAAATCCTGCTGTATTGCATACACGTGGGTGGTGATTACACTTTACATCTGAGGAACAACTTACATATTCCAAATTCGGTAACTTTCCTTACGTATCTCGTATGACAACATGAGTGTTTGGGAGGGGGATCAGTCTATCAAGTACGATCTTTTAACTTCTACTAGTATTTCATATTATGTTTTTATTTTTAATACTTTTACTAACAACTTTGAATGTTATGTTTAGTCAATCAATTTTGTACATCACTTTGTTATGCTTTAGTCAATGTAACTACTTTTTATATTCATACTTTTAATAATTTTGAAACAGAATTTCACTCCAGGAAGGCATTTGAAAAAAGATATTTATAGGTTACAAATGGATTTATATGTGACTGGTGACCCTTTCTTATGGTAAATGATGCACATCAAACTGGCATTGGTGTTGGTTTAGTGCCTAAGAAAGGGTGACCAGTCGTACATGGATGTATCTGGTAAATTACGAACATTTTTATGAATCACCCATCCAATCTTGTGAACCTGTATAGATATATAAAATAAATAAATAATGAAGAAAGAATCACTTTGGTGTTGTTGCTGGTGATTGAGGGATGCTTTCAGAGGGCTCAGGGGCCCATTGCAGGAAGAGTAGCCATCGAAACACACACAAAAAAATCAAACACAAGTCCTGAATGTGCACTCCAAGGAACAAAACTAAGCAGTGGCTCGGCAATTTCACCCCCAAATCGCTCAAAAGAGCTAAGGACAATAAATAACAAGAGCCCAGAAAATCCCCGTTCACTGTGATATTAAAGCTTATCCAAAGTTGAAAATTTAGGCAGTAGATTGTGAAAATTAACCCAGGGGGAAAAAACCTGGTGTGCTTCTCAATGGTTGAAAATCAAGTTATGTTTAATTAATAGAATTGAATTTGCTTACAATCTATTTGAAAGGGCTCCCTCTAAGTTGTCTACTCACCAATCCTAGCGAAGAGAATACCCATGGTGGATCTCACACCGGCTCTGTTCTCCGCAACGCACTTGTAGTAACCCGTATCCGTAGTATCCACGTTTTTAATGCTGAGTTTGGAACCCCATTCATACTCCTTGGTCGTTATTCTCCGATCTCTGCGCTCTTCAGTCAACAGCGCGTCATTCTTGTACCACTTGTAGTGGGGCGTCGGCTCGCCGATGATCCGACACCGAAGCGTTGCCTTGTCGCCGGTGTGGAGTTCAGTCTCGTTGTTCATAGGTCTTTCCACGATGATGAAGTACCGTGCTCTGTATTGATGACATTGAAAAATTTTATGAAAAACCTGACAACACAGCAAATTTGGTTTCTATTTTCATGTTAACTCATATACATGTAACTTTACACCTTGTAACAAAACAAAGTTCCATGGAAAATTTTACATCACATTTATACATATACAGGCATACCTTGTTGGAAAATATTTATGAATACATCAAAATATCAGCCCTTTGCTCTTGAGTAGGAATCTCACTCAGCATTGCTACCATTAATTCCAAGCACTTACATTAAGCATTTACAGCAACCATTAATATCTCATTCACACTGACCACAATACGTTGTGAGATAATGTAATAACCAGGATTTGTAGTACCGTTTTATGATAGATATCAGCCCTGTTGTACCATTAGAAACTGATCTATGACTTGGTAAAATTGGGATTAACCCTGACCAAAAAAAAAAATTGATTGTAAAATATTTTCATTATATCTCAGACACAATTCTACTCAAGCAAATTCATTTATTTTCTA
This sequence comes from Lytechinus variegatus, assembly GCF_018143015.1. Lineage (NCBI taxonomy): Eukaryota > Metazoa > Echinodermata > Echinoidea > Temnopleuroida > Toxopneustidae > Lytechinus > Lytechinus variegatus. The sequence continues at coordinate 20,449,207 of NC_054750.1, read as the reverse complement.
CCTTCAATTTTTCACATTGAAAATGATGATACAATTTAGCATAACATTATTAAATCACATCACAGGCGGGTGTTTCATAAAGCTGTTCGCAAGTTAGGAGCGATTTTAAGAACGACTGGTGATCCTTTCTTGTGGTAAATGGTATTGAATTGGCGATTGTTTAGTGGGTAAAAGGGTTCACCAGTCGTTCTTAAAGTCGCTCTTACCTTAAGAAAAGCTTTATGAAATGGCCCCCTGGTAACATATTCAAAGATTAGCATACAGAGTGCATTAAATAATAATAAATGGATCACAACTAAAATAAGATTTTTCATACTTACGTCGGGACTCCAAACGGGGTAATTGTAGCAACTGAATAAATCAAGAAAACAAAAATTAATTACTACCCAGTACGAAAGGACATCATCTTAACCTTCAACTTTTTAAAGAAACAAGATGGCATCTCATAATACAAAATGGTTTGCATTCTGTACTCGCTTTTAATCTAAACTCTGATGTACAAATTCAACCTCTGTTGTATAGTTATGGGCTTAACTATGGATGGCCAAACGTGGCACAATTTTTAAACAGTCAACTTTTATATCACCAACACATGTGGCATTCAAATCAATCATACCTACCTGGGAATAATTAAACTGTATTAGTTTCATTTACCATTTTAAGAATGAGGGGTATGTAAGAATAAGAAATGTACAATGCAAACAAAATCTTGGCTTTTTCACCTTCCTATAATTTCATCACCAATCCCAGCACATGGCCTAAATTAAACATAACTCCAAAATATTGGCTAAGTCCCCACAGCATGATCGATTCTGGTACGTTTAAGACTTGACATCCTTTATATAGGACACCACAAAATCTCAATTTCCACAGGACTGAGAAATACATGCTGTAGGCCTATATACCCAATGGTCAATGAGAGTAACTCAATTTTAGAGTAACCAAAGCGGGATTCTTTATCAACTTGACTAAATACAAAAGGCAACATCAAGCTCTGTCCTACATAAGCAGCAATCAATCACAGGAAGTATGAAATGAAATGGTCAACTGAAGGAGGGAGGGGGGGGGGGCAGGGGTTATCAAAATGTGAATTGTAACAAAAAATTGTACTGATGAAATGGGAAACTTTCCTTCTCGATCTCACCCAGTAAAACTATCAGCTTTTAACCCATTGCCTCTCAGAACTGGGTGGATAATGACAGTGGGCTGTGCATTTGAGAAAATTCTGTATTCAATAGCTTAATTTGGATTTCAGCCTGGCTAGGCCATTGCTACATCACCACACAGGAATCTAGATCTAGACCAATTTTGAAGAAATCTAGAGCTACCCTAGGCTTCCCTATCACTCAATCTCTGCATTGTTTCTTTTCCATGCTGTCAAGAAGCATGCCATTAACGGCTGTTACAGCGAAAGAATCATGTTAAAACCTCCTTGACTGTGAAGCAAGGTGTATAGTTACACCCGTTTTCTATGTCACGGATCCGAGATTTGGATCAAACGCGAAACGAGAGAGGCTACCTGGAGGCGGATAACACCTCTTAATGCATCAAGATGGCGGAAAGAAGAAAAATTGCTTGTTTTCGCTCATATATCATCCCGAATCAATACATCCCCAAGATTGGGATGAATTTAGAGAGAGATGCATAATTGCAGGATTGAAGTTCTAAACCAAAGCTGTTTATCTGAGGACAGACACCCTTTTAGAGGAACTTAGGGGAATATCGGATGATAAATAATACATTAACCATTATATCTACAATAATGTTATACTGTAATTAAGATGGGATAGATATGTACATATATAAGGAGGCAAAAATGTACCAGATATGCATGTAATGGCTTCTCTGAAAATTCTACCCTATATAACTACATGTAAATGCAATTATCAGGAAATCGTCCTTAGTTTCATTTACTTTAAATGTCGTTTTCATACCTGTTTTGAGCAAAGCTGTCTCTATGAAATTAATATAAAATCTACAAAGCTAACTAGATGCTTTAATATCAGCGATGAAAATCTGATCTGCAAAGATCATTTCTTAAAGTAATTAAATCTGATGGGAATAAATATGATTAGCAATCTCAGCATCTAAATTGTTCTACTGAGAAAGTATTGTCTAACTTAACACACAACTTCATGAAACAACCCCACTGCCACCCCCTCCCCAGTTTTGGTGGTGCATTGTTAGTGCAAGAAGAATCTGCCAATCCCTGTTCAACAGGGACAAAGACATACTCTAAACCATGGACAACTGACAAAATAACCAACTATGACGAAGTGACCAGCACATACCTCCAGTTTCTGACATGCCCATCCTGAGGCATGAGTTCTCCGTGTTGGCACTGGGCAGAGGCAAGTCCGTGCAGATCGGCAACATGTCGACCAGTCCCAGCTCGGGCTGCGCATCCACGTAGTCCACCAAAGATGAGCAGATCTCGGTGGTCAGCAGGCGGCACTCGTCGTAGCACATCCTATGGACGGCCAAGCGAGGGCGCTCTCTGCACAGCGGGAATGCTGTGAGGCACATGGACGGCTTGAGGTACTTGGTGCAGCGTTGGTTGAGGGTGATGGGGAGGTCGTTGTTGATCTGTTGGATGGCGGAGCCCAGGGCGGCCTCTATCTCTGATTGGGTTTGTCCAGCGGGGATGTAGACCTGGCTATTGGCTATGTGGGGGCTGCATACGGTGCCTCTGTAAGGCTCGCACTGGGGTTCATCAACGCTGACCTCATCAAGGTAATCACTGCCAACATCAAAAAGAAAGAACCAAGAAATCATGAAAAATAATCTTTAATCATCCACCTTGACCATGCGTATGTGCTGTTACTGCTATTCATTTTGAAACAGTAGAAACCTCAGCAATCCTTTTCCTTTCTTTTGTTTAAAGATAAAACTTGATACTGATAGAATTATAGGTTGGAATTAGATGTAATCTCATATTTCTTTTTGCCATAATACATTCTCTGGTCATCTGTTGGTGTGTTTTTTTCTTTTTCTCCTTCATTTTTAATTGAGTTTCATGCCAGGAAAGAATTGTATCCCGAAAATGAACAGTTTATATAAGCTTGTTCTATTTATTTTTCCATTTCTTTTATCAACTTAGAAGTGTTTCCTATTAAAGGGGAGGAATTAATTTTGCAAAGTGACATTTGAAAAGAAAATTGAAAAAATTTCACTTGAAAAAACAAAGAGCATATTAGTGCGATTTCACCACCATGATGTAAAGCTATAACCTCTCTTTCACAGTGGCAGTGGGAACGTTCCCTTGTTCCAATATCATCATCTTTGCCTGTCAACTTATTAGAATATATGTCTTGAAACGAGTTGATCTTGAGCGTAACCAGCTTATAATCATCATAAGGATTTAGAGGATGATACCCATCAAAAAGCTGCCCCAATTTTCGGAATAAGCTTCCAAAACAAGGGAAATAAAAATGGCCCAAAGCGTGCCGAGTATCGGGAGGGAACGACTTAATCATCGCAAAGAGATATTATCTATTCATGGCCCCTTGGTGGATGAGAACGTAACTGGAGCAGTAAGAAAACGAGTTAGCCAAGCACACAGGAACGATGCGATGGCCTAATAAATAACACTTTCTTGGGGAATCATGGAAAGACATAGGGAAAACACCTCTGATGTACATTTTCACACTCTATCGGATCTGACTTTTGCTTGAACTTTCATGTTCGATGACTTCCTGGATTTGAATAGGGGATCGAGGAATAGATAGCAGGGTTGAATCAAATCGATGCCGCTGTTTGTCTTGGTTATATCCACTTTAAATGGCACTTGACTTATACCCTTTTCATAAACCTACCCTCCAATTAGCCGCCTAAGAGTAATGTGGATAATTCAATAAAAATTGCGTTCATAAACTCCGAAAATAAGCCGCATTATTTTTACGAGCGCCCGTCCTGAAAAAGGCGGATAATCGCCATGACAACTGGACACGCCCCCTCCGATGCGGTTGTGTTGGAAAAGGGTGACCTTCTGACCGCACCATGGCAATTATCCGCATTATTTGGAAATGCATTCATAAACTCAAAATCTTATCCCGATGCCGCTATTATGCGGATAATAGCAGCATCAGAGTAATGCGGATAACTCTTGTCCTCCTCCAATTTTACGACCAAATTATGCTGCTATTAGCCGCCTAATTCATTTTTATTGGGTTTATGAAAGGGGTATTATACACACTATAGTAAATCCTGATACAAAGTAATCATTTTGAATTCTAATATCTTATTGAGTAACATTAGCATTATCTATGTAACTAATTATGAAAAGCCTGAAGTGTAAGGGTAGGGGATGTTGCATATTGAAAGAAAAAGATCCCAGTAAATGCTTTTGTACGATGTGAATTAAAAAACAGGGATTCGGATGCCACTTTCAATTAATTAACAAATTATGATAATCATCTGGAATGATACCTTTCCTACATGATATGTTTTCTATGGCCGAAAAATATGTTGAAAAGTCTGAAAGTCTGAATTTAGTCTGAAATGTGGCTTCTAAAAATAATTAAAATTTACATTCATAAGAATGATCAATGCTGTTTGGTTCACCCTTCATCTAATACTCACTAATGCTCATGTAGTAAATTTCTCATTTAGTCTAATAACCATAATGTCTAATGTCTAATTCGTCTAGTTCTCATTTTGCAGTTCATTTGATGGTCTTAGACACCAAGGCCCATATTCTGAAGTCATGTTTAAGATAAACTCGGGTTTAAAGTTGTAGTTTAAGTATGGGAAGCCAAAAGCATCCAATTTTTTTTATTAAGTTGTATGTTTCTAACGTTTACTGTGCTCTTTCCTGATTAATCGATGGTGAAGACAAACATCTATTTATACTTCCTAGACAATTATGAATGATTTGAGAGCCAAATGAGCTGAAATATGATATCTCTACTGTTAGTGATTTATGTAACAATTGGCTGTCTATACTTAACCCACAACTTTAAACCTGAATTTAAGTTAAACCCGACTTCAGAGTGTGGGCCCAAGTGGATATATAGGCAAAATGGTTAGTAGGCAAACTGACTGTAGACCAACTTGGATTTGACCACGTGAGATAAAACCAAATGAGAAGTAGATAGACTGAGTGTAGACCATTCAAAATTTATCCATCTAATGTAGATATTAAACTATTATTCATGTCAGGCCCAAATCTGAAATCCAAAAAAGGATGTTTCTTTTTTGGGGTGATTCAAAGTTCAAACAATTCTTACAGTTGAATTTGTACAGTTGGCTCAGAGTCTGAGCCCTCCTCCCAAAAGGCCCCATTAGCCGATGATGTGATTACTTACACACATCTACTTGTACACTTGGGGTCAAAGGTTTATTTACACACAGGCAATTCTACATAAAATGTTCTTTATACAAAAATGTTATATCTATCATATTTTCAGGAATACTTGTCTTAATTTGATAAATCTAGTGCCAAACAAAAGATTTAATTGATCTGTATGGTATCAACATAATCACCACCACTATTAACAGACAGTGAATGCCATTTGAACAACTGCATTAATTGGGCACAGAGGTTGACCAAGCAATTTTATCATTTTATCCTAATTCTTGATATCAAGAATTAATTTCTTTATTCCAAGATATCTAACTAATATAAACATTAATTAATTTTGCATTGTTAACAAAAGTAGTTCAAGAAATAACATAAGTGATTTCAATAATAAAATTTGTCAATTGCAATATTGCTTACATTGGCTAAACCATCCAGGGTCACGTAACACAAAGGTTAGCGATTGATCATACGCTTTATCTTTATGATTGATTGTACATTGTAGTCTACGGAATCAACTATAGAAAAATGTTCTACGATCATTGATAAGTCTTGTGTTACAGGCCCCAAGTGAGACCATCTTCTATTTTTTTTAGTTTTCCCATGCTCCTTAAGAAAATATGTAACAAATGGTTAGTGATCAGATTCTCAAATATATCTGAGAGAAGCAGGAAATTTGAAGTTGTCTTAAAACATTCATATGACAAAGCATGTAGCCGAAACACGAGAAGAAAGATGTAGAGAATAGACAAACATGTACACATAAACATGGTTTCACTGTCAAAAATGAGCAATATGCAAGGAGATTGAAACTCTAGGAAGTGTGGCGATGTTCCTTGAGAAGATAAGAGAGTTGTAGGCCGAGTGGAATTACATCAAGAATTCATAGGTTTGATCACCGGCACTGCCCCATCAATGTCATAAATGATTCATGGCAGCGTCCTCCCAAGATAGCAACCGATCAATGCATTCTAGACACGGGAGACAGAACGGAGATGATCGAACGACTCATCTCCCAAAACGCGGTTTGGCAGCAACCAGCGATATCCCCCCAAAATCCTTGTTTGATACAGAAGTGATAATCGATTCCTGCGATGGGGTATCTTGTGCATGCCATGTGTGATAGGATTGAATGGATGGATGGAATATGAAGAGATATGATCATGAACTAAATATGAAGAAGGTGTGAATACTAAAAGAGAAATAGTATTCAAGACACAATACAGATAGTCAGGGAATACTTTGCAACATTCATTATCTATGAAAGTAACTGAAAAAGTTCTGAAGTGGGTAAACAGTCTAATGACTTAACAGAAAGCAAATGGCAAATAGATCATTACGATTATTACAAACTTATAATCTTCATAAAAATGTCAAAGTCAAATAAAATCAGGAAAGAATGAATCAGAATTATTTTTATCTATTTTTATGCATCTCGAACAGAGAGGAATGAAGAATCTGTTCACCTTGCATAGATTTTCTACAGAATGTCAGTCACAACAGCAAAAGGCACACAATCTATTGAGATGCTTATATTGCTGTTATGAGGACATCTTTCATGAAGAAAAAAAAAACATACATCATGTGAAGATGGCAGACACGAACATTCATTCATAAAAAAATACAGGATGCCTGCTAAGACAAATAAAGTACGATAAAATAATATGAGCATTTGAATTCATATTTGGAAGGGGAAAAAGTTTTGTGCAGCAAACTAGCAAGTTCCAACCAACACTCAAAAAAAAAAAAACACAAGATGAATTGTTCATGGTCATTAAACTGCTCTCCTAGCCCACCACGCAGGAAAGTGCTATCACGATCATCGAAGACAACTTCAATATTTGGGCGTGCATGCACATGCAAGTTAAATGAAGTCTAAATAGACATGGCAAATAGGGAGAAAGCGAGTCTAATTGTCTTAAACGACAGATACCCACTGGACCCCCATGCCCCTGACCGATTCCAGACCATCTCAAAATGGAGGAGACAGAATCAGGCGACATCGAAAGAATGTCTTATTAGGGCCCAGAGTCCGGGCAAACATGATGAAGCGTGGCAAGGTACGTCACGATTGATGACTGTTGTGTCTTGTGACAAATGGAAAACCTACACGCAAACTTTGGGTTCTGGGGGGGCCGGTCCTCACGAAAGAGAGGGAAAATGAGCACAGAAGTTCACTGTACTGTTTATTAGTTCCTGTACAACATGACTAACAAAACTAACTTGATCGCCATCCTGTAAAACTGTGGTTGTTTACAGCATACCAACATGTTCAGCTATTTTGATAACTTCAGTTATGTTGCGGACAGAAAGACCCAACTCATCCCTATATGAAAGAAATCAGTTTTAACCAATATGAATAACAAACAAAGCTAGAAGAACAAATAGAGAGAGATTGGTCAATGAATGGAATAAAAACACTGAAGACTCAGGGAAATTCCTCCAGATGCAAAAGATCTCAATTTAATCGTAGATCTGTCACATAAAACTAGAACTACTTCCAGCATCATGTATTGCATCAATACATCCTGTAGTCATGTCACAACTTCTCCCAACTTTCAGTTTGACAAAGCCCATATTTTGCGCCCCAGTGCCAGAACTTGACGAAGGGGGAAAATCAAATTCTTATGTCAGGGCAGGTTCAAGTAGCTATCATGTATCTTCCACGGACACACCTGTTCTCATTTATCTTCATCACTTCAGAGGGAAGCGTGTTTATGGTAACAAAATATTGGTGAAATACACCCCTCTACATGTTATACAAGAATTTCTCTGTGACGTTAACGAGGATATGCTGAAATTTACCATTCTCATCATTTCCGCAAAAGTGCTGAAAATGATTCCGTCTATTTATCTTCAAGGGAGTGAAAGGTGAATATACATTGTATCCAGGGTAGGAAATAATTTTTATTTTTAGGGGCTATATTTTCCCCCCCCCCACTTTGGAGCGATTGCTGAAATTTGGGACTATTTCTTTCATTTTAAGGGCTACTTTTTAGGGGTAAGAGGCAATTATGCAGTCAAAGGAAATAATATTCTGCAACATATTAATTTCTTGAACAGCCTTTTTGACCTTTTTGACGCAACTAAAGAAAGAGAGGTCATCCCAAAGGATGCCTTTTGGGGTATTTTTAGGGGCGATTTTGACTGTCATGAGGAAAAAATAGCCTGTTGCCCTCAAGTATTTCCTACTCTTGTACAAGTAACTGCACCTGATGAACAAACTTTGAAGTTAAAATGATTGAACTGTTATTTTTATATTTGTTTTCTTTTTTATTAAAATTCCATTAGTGTTATACTGATACTTTTTAAATTTAACAAAAAATGCACTCTTTAATTCTTGTAGATTCTGTCATTAAGGTGTGTCCTTTTTGACAATCAATTATCTGAAATTCCGAATGATTAATTCTAATTTCCATCTAAAATAAAGGAAAATCTGCTTTCTAACCAAAATGATTTTACCTGACATAGTTTGTATAAAATAACAAGGTTCAAACCAGAAATATCTACTCAAAAATGCAGACGACCAAACGCATACATATGTACATCAATTCACCATCTTCCCAAGCAAGATCATCTTGGTCAGAACTGTCAATGAGTGTAGTAAGTAGTAACCTTAGCATGGCCGAAGCTTCTTCAGCATTCAAATGACTTATGCAACAAGTGAATCATCCCTCTTCACCTTGTTACAAGATGATAGAGGGTCACGTGTCAATCAGATGGTGATGATGATTTATGTTAAGCTGCAGAAGGGCATTCAAGCCATGGACAAGATGGTAGGTTACATGTCAATGAGATGATGGCAATTTCTTTAAGCAGCACAAGGGCATAACATATAAAACAACTGCTTTTTAGGTACCTTGCCAAAAATCTGTGCCACATCTTACACCAGGATTCCCTTTTATAAATGCAGTATAGTCCTTTAAGGATAAATACTAGTAGTGGTAACAATCTCAAAATGAGTTAAAAAAGAATCCATTGAAATTACCACCTTGAATGTATAAATAGAAAAAAATATGTGCCAAATAGCTCTGGAAGAAATTGCTGAGATATGGCCAAAATAAGCATGGAATTCCATCAAATGTCGGGTATTTTTCGAAGCAATATTAATACACTGTCCCACATGCTTTTCTGTGTCTGTGATTGCCATCAGACTTATCGATTTTGAGCTAAGATTTCATGATTTCACAAAGATAAGTTTACATTAATGTACCAGATCTAGATGTATGATAATATTTTGACAATTAACCTTGAGTAAAAAGACTTTCTCATGAAACAACTCTTATAAACTCTTATACCTTAAATAGTGGCTTTCCTGCATTGAAGTGTGAGAATTGGTAAAAGGAAGCCCGCAGAAAAGACAAGGTTTCCACTTTTGACAAAGTACCTTAAAGCTAAATTACATTAGTTACAGTAAAACACTGATTTTGTGATTAAGTCTGTAAAACCAAGGTTAAGTATTACTATATCATCCTCGATTTAGATCTGGTACAGTTACATAAACTGCACTTTGTGGAAAAAAATCCCACTGAAGATCGCCATCACAGACAGGCACATGTAGGACAATGTATATTATATTGCTGGAATAAAAACCCGTCGGAAGTGCCCGAATCCGCGCTTATTTTGCTTATTTCTCAGCAATTACACAATTTCTTCCAGAATCCTTCAGCACATATTTTTTATTCATATAAACAGACACTTGGGTGGTCATTATATTGGATTCTGTAAAAAGTCATTTTGAGATCGTTACCACAACTGGATTTTATCTTTAATATGCCAGATTCAGCAAGATGCTATCGCAAGGGAAGTGGTGAATCGGTGTACATTTATAATGTATGTAACATTGAGTGTCTGGATTTGGGGGTAATTGAGGGGTTTCTGCTTTGAATACGTTGCAGAAAAGGAAAATAAGTATTACATCATCCACTAACGTCTTGAATTCGAAAGTCAACATAATAAAACACAAATAAACAACAAAACATCCCTTCCATCTCAAAATCCACATTAAGACTTAGAACTTGAATGTATGTACTTCCCACTCCCAAGACTGTTTAAAAAAATAGTAGGCCTAAGTTGCATGATTTTCTATAATCCTTCTTTGTCATCCTCCAAATTAATAGAAGTGAAAGCTACAATCGTGTAGGAATGCCATTACGTCATTAATTTGGAAGATGCGAGAAGGTTTATACTATAGAAAATCAAACAATTTAGGCCTATTCTTTTTTTCAAACGATGTGTCATATCTCATCAACCTAAAAATAATTCCAAATGGCCCCCTCTCTTCTCCTCTTCCAAACATTTGCCTTCATTTCTAATTTTCCCTTTTTTTACTCATTTTCTTTTTACCTTCCTCCCATCTCAACTCATACACATACTCTATGAGCTTCTCTCTTTCTATCAGTGTCTTTCTATCTGTCCATCTCTGTAATATGTCTCTATCTTGCTCTCTCTATTTCTCTTCAATGCTCTCCCTCACCTCTTTCTACACACGTATACCAATGCATATCATTCCTACATCCAATCACTTTTCTTTCCTTCTCTCCTACCCCATCTCATCACCCCCCCCCCCCCATATACCACTTCAAGTTGGAGCAGGTGGCATGATGTCATGGTAATTGGCAGATCTGGGTCTTACTTAAGAACAAAGATGCTGCCCGAAATTGGGCGGAGAAATTAGGCCGCTACCAGCAATCCGAGAAAAGGGGTCATCATAAATGGTCCAACGAAAACTGGATCACAAAAGGCATCAATAGAATAAACAGGAGATGTCTCCTGAATTCAGCTGCTCTAATTATTACTCCTTTTACATCATTTAAGGCCATTAAAGATCAAATGGCCATATAAACCCAGAATTGAAGAATAATGATATAACAGGAGAGTGAAAGCATGAAGAGATCAAAGAGAATTTTAATTAATTACCAGCCATAAACACAGGATTGAAAATAAGGCACGGCAGCCCTCAACAACCTGTTCCCCTTCCATCACCATCCTTTCACCCCCTCCCTATCACACCCCTTCCCTACCTTTGATTGAATAATTTTATGGATCTATTCAGGCCAATTATTAAAGCCAGACCTGCCAACCTCTGGGAATGAAAAATTGTAATCTGTTAAAAAAAAATGTATTTTTCCCACAAAAAGTGTATTTCATAATAACGTGTGAGGCGCACTCGCTCATCGCGGCACTCAAGCTGCATGCAAGCTAAAATGTGCACTGCTCTTGCAGATGAAAAAACAACAACATCAAAGCATGTGTATATCTCACCCTGGTTTTAACAAAATGATTGAACAAAAATCAAGTTATCTGAAAAACATTGATCTAATAACCATATTTGTGTAAGTTTTATGAAATAGAGACATATAGAGATGATTTTTCTCAATAAATTACGATTTGTTTTTTTACAAAACATATCTTTTAAAGAAAAAACATAGTGCCGTATTTTGGTTGTAAAAACGTAATAGATACGCCAAAAACGTACTGGTTGGCAGGTCTGTATAGCCATCATCAGAATACTAAATGATGATGCAACATTTATGTGAAACAATGAGACAAAAAGATAAAGAAATTTCCATACCTGACACTGCTCTCGCTGTAAGTTGGTGAATCTGTGAAGTTATAGGGAGAGAAGGTGGGTACCATGAGTAAAGATGGAAATGGAGGTGGGGTGGTAGTATTGGTGGAAGTGGTGGTAATGATGATGATGATGATGGTGGTGATGATGATGATGATGATGATGGTGGTGGTGGTGGTGGTGGTGATGATGATGATGATGGTGGTGGTGGTGATGATGATGGTGGTGGTGGTGGTGGTGATGATGATGATGGTGGTGGTGGTGATGATGATGATGATGGTGGTGGTGGTGGTGGTGATGATGATGGTGGTGGTGGTGATGATGATGGTGGTGATTATGATGATGATGACGATGATGATGATGTGATAATGATGATGATTATGATTATAATGATAATGGCAGTGGGGTGAGTGTGATGGTAGTGGTGGTATAGGAAGTAGGGTAGAGAAAGTAAAAAGATGGTAAAAGGAGAGAAAACAAAGAAATATATTAATAATCATTGCACTAACAAAATTTCTACTATCAATATCACCTACCAAGATCAGAATTGCCTTAAATCCTATATAACATAAATACGTTTGTATTATCAGGGTGATTTCAATAACCTGTGTGGAAGCAAAAACTTTAAATGTGACCATCCTTTCTATAAGCATGCAAGAGACTTGTCAATATGAGAAATCTATAAAATCTATATGGTTCAGGTGGGTTTGAATGAAAGACAGAAATCATTGTTTACTTTGAAGTCTAAACAATTTGTGATTAACCAGAATTTTTTCTTATATGGCTGGTGCGAAAACACCCGAGGGTCCAAAGGGCAGGCTGCCAGGAATCTCCGCAGGTATCCAAGAGCCCCAAGACAGATTTTATAAGCCCAGTCTCTCATTGGTCAAGGTTTGTAACATGACCATGAACATGAGGTGGTTTCATCTTGAATTTCGTCAGTTCCAGGTATTCTCTGATCTGGAAATTTACCCCGATTAGATACCAGGTATTTTGGTAATGTGAAAGCAAACTAATTTCCCTGAAATAGAATACCCGCTAAATAGTAGGTACGTGGCGAAATTACAAGAACTTTCGCGGGGATTTTTCCAAGGTCGCAGGTATTTTGGCAATGTGAAAGCAATTTACGGGAACTTTTATAGCCCAGCGTGTCGTTGGGCACGGGTGCTGTGGGTGGCTGCTGGGCTAGTGATTTTGAATCTCACGCCTTGCCTGCTTATCAGACCATACTGAGCATGTTCGTAACTTCAGGAACTTATCCCAAAGGGTATGTTTCGGGGCGGTGTGAATGCAGGAATACTTAAAGGAGAAGTCCACCCCCACAAAAACTTGATTTAAATAAAAAGAGAAAAATTCAACAAGCATAACACTGAAAATTTCATCAAAATTGGATGTAAAATAAGAAAGTTATGACATTCTAAAATTTCGCTTCATTTCACAAAAAAGTTATATGAAAGAGCCATTTACATCAAAATGAGAGTCGATGATGTCACTATTTCTTTTGTTTGTTATTGTTTGAATTTGAAATATGAAATATTTTGATTTTCTCGTCATTGTCATGTGAAATGAAGTTTCATTCCTCCCTGAACACGTGGAATTCCATTATTTTAACATTTCATGCTTCAGGCAAGGAGGTCCTAATCATCAAATTCGTAAAAAATAAAATATTGTATAATTCAAACAATAAAAAACAAAAGAAATAGTGAGTGACATCATCAACTCTCTCATTTGGATGTAACTGGCTCGTTCATATAACTATTTTTCAAAAATAAGCAAAACTTTGAAATGTCATAACTTCATTTTACATCCGATTTTGATGGAATTTTCAGCATTGTGCTTGTCTGATTTTTTTCTATTGATTCAAATCAACATTTTCTGAGGTGGACTTGACCTTCAATGGGTATTTTTTAGCCTAAAAAAGTTCTCGTAATTTAACAGAGATTCTTATGTTCGAGGCGGTTTGATACCACCTATGGATCAGCTGAAAAAAAAAACATTGAAGAGACTGTTCTTCCAGAGAGATTATATTGCATATCTTGATTTCATGTCAATTTTTCAACTAAACACAAACGAGAATATTAGTGGAAGCTATTAAAGCCATTGACTACTTGATAATTCACATCTAGATTTTGAGAAGGAATCATCTAGAAAGCAATTCCACACCTATGCATATATTTTATCAATACCAAATAATTATATGCAGTGAGATGGCCTCAGAAAATTCCTTGTACCTTCTAACTTCCAAATTTTTCTTGAGGGGATGTTTCAACTGCTTGCTTTCACACCCACAAAAATACATGCTATGTTTGTTAATCAGGTGGGTATAACAGCACCTAAAACTTGTCCTCAAAGGTCAAAGGTCAGCTATCTAAAGGTCATCTCTACACCAAGAGAAGGTGAAGACATATTTATGAGAAGATGACATTGCCAGTTGACTAGTAATCTAGGTTAAAGTCCAATGATGATAAAATGGGAAATTATGTGTTTACATGGAAGTTGATTTCACACTAGTCGCTAATGCAAGGTTCTGCTGACTCTGCTTTTAAACAGTTTATTCGGTTCACACAGGATTCTACCAATCAAATTTAAAGGCCCCCTCACACCTAACCGAATTGCCTGAAATATGCCTCACGATGGCTGGCGAAAGGCATTTCTTTAAAATCGTTTTCAATGGTAACTGATAGCAAATCATATTTACCCTTCGTGTTTGGGTTCGTACATCTTCTGAACTAACAGCTGCAATTATTCAAATTTCGCGCGAAATTTTGAACACGTTTAAAATTTCCTGACGAATTGAAAATTCGTTGGCCATCTGTTTGAATTCGCATCTCTTATTTAGTCTGAGGTAATTGTTCATTTATCGTTCATGTGTTTTTGTCGCGCATAGTCCCTCTTCGATCGCGCTTTTACCAAAGTGGACTGATCTCGCAAAAGAACCCGTAACAAAGCAACACGATGACACAACAAACAAGATTGCCTGATCTATTCCCTCGTCTTCCTTTCTAATCGCACACCATATCAAACCATTGCTCACTGTTCCTTCGTCTTATTGGGTTATATCAACCCTTCGCTCGCCTTAGGCCACAATTTTCTCAGAGGTGAACCGAAAAATCAATATCCTTTGTATGTCATATTTATCCTTCGCTTAACGTTCGTTGATAAAATTTGAAAATAGTTCCTGATTGCATGATTTGACGGAAATTTATAATTTGAATTTGTTGAATTCTGGTGCATTTTTCCCATTCGTCACCCTTCCTCCGCCTACATTTGGTCAGGTGTGAGGGGGGAGGGCTTTAAAATCAATGATATTTTGTTCAATTAGGACAGTAAAAAAACCTTTCTTTTACCACACTCCGTACAATTTAACGGACAAAACTCACAGTACAGATCTAAAGCTAAACTATTCAAAACTAAAAATGTAGGGCCTATTCAAAACATTTTTTGCTAGAATTTTCATTAAATCAATGTGCCAACTAGAAGCAGAATGTTAATGTAGCATAATTTTGAGAAGAGAGAGCCAAAATGAGAAAGTGGGAGGGGCTTGCTGCTTTAGATTTCCACTTTTAACCCCCCCCCCCCTTTTCTACATAGGGACTACCTGTATTCATGAAAGGCCGACTTGGAGCATGTAGGCCAGTGACTTTAAAAAAAAAAACCTTGTTATTCTATTTCAATTATTTGCCGCACAAATCAATCTCAAATGTCAGGATGTAATATCAATTCTTCCACCGGCTCCCTTGGAATAATAAAATAATCCTCCTTCTTCCAAGGTCACTATCCAGCTCAAATCTCAGGTTCATTGTAAAGGCAATTACACTTTGTGTGGTCCTAAACATTTTGGCAGAGAAATGTTCTACGATAGCTGCCAGATGGCCAAAAGACACAGCATCACAATTATAGGCCTAGGAGTTGTTAATATCTGTAAGGATTGTTTTCAGGGAGAAAGATGCTTACTCATCCCACATCTATGAGAAATTTTGCATCTACATATTCCGAGATTAGGTAGGAATATAAACTGATGTCAACTCGCAAAATAGCCCACATTCCATCTGTCTTTCTACTAGGTCCATGATATCGCCTACAATGCATTTTAGCACTAAGGGTGTGTTCAATGCCGATTTTTTCATTTAACCGGCAACATGGATCATGATTGAAAATGTGATTACAAAACACAGATATAAGAGAAACAAAGGTATGTTCAATGTCCACTGTTCCCGGTCGTAAAAGTAAACGTCTTTCAAATCACGATTCGGAGAAAAATTTAAACAGAGAAAAAGATGAGTTTGTAAACACGATCAGCTCAAATTTACGACCTTGAGCATCGCAAATGTGACACTGAACACTATTGTATTTTGAAACGTCTTTAAATCTGCTCTCGCAGTGGAAGCCTACACAAACAGTTGCCAAAACTGACCTTTCTTGTCATGGGTCAAGCTGAGCACTAAAGCTGCGCTAATGAAAGCGGGAAGTTTAAAGACGATCAACATATAAACGGCTTTAAATTTTAAACACTGAACGGCGCACCACTCATCCTATTTGTGTTAGGGTGTGTTTATGCTTCCATTGCGAGGACAGAATCAGCGATTTCAAACGTCGATTCAAAACGCCGATCGTAAACGTGGTTCTGGGAGTGCTGTTTATGCTTAACTTTTCAGAGCAAATCATGATCTCCAGCTGGCTTCGCATCGTAAAGCGAGGTCAAATTGGGTGCGCCTTTTTTCGAAAGTTTTTTTTTCTGATTGTTGTTTTTACGTAGAGATAACAAGGAGCAATACGACTGTATTTGCCCGCGGATTTTCATCTCACCGGAAGCATGTACCAAATGACGTCATTTAAACACGTTTACGATCGTGGTTCTGTTTATACTTCCCCAGAAAGCCTGATTCTGGTCAAACGACGTTTACAAACGCACCTTTTTGTGAGTTTACGATCAGCGTTTTGAAACAGCGTTTAAATGAAAGTAAGCATGGACGCAACCATGTTTTGGACTAATCACGTTTGGAAACGCTGATTCTGGCCTGAAAAGTGGAAGCATAAACACGGCCTTAGTTGTTTTGGAATTGAGTTTTCAATCATGATTCATGTTGGTGTTTATATCTGAAAATAGATATTGAAAACACCCTAAACTGTCTAAAATTTGACACTGTAAACACTGTGACTCGGTTCTATTTATCTAGTTAATAAGAATTAAAGCATAAGCCTTATGCTTAGCAATTGATTTTTTGGCTGATTTCTATGGTTGATTGAATGACCAATGGTAGGAATCAGCTTGGTAATCATTTGCTTAGCATTATGTTGCAGGGTCCTGATGTGCATTGATGATGATAATAACAATAGGCATTCATATAGCGCCATCTATCTAGAAATATTCTATTCCGAGGCGTGTTATTATTATCATTAACCCGGCTTTAGCTCTAGCTGCCTCTCAGCACTCATGCCTTCAAGGAATTAATCCTGCCGGGTACCCATTCACCTCACCTGGGTCGAGTGCAGCACAATGTGGATAAATTTCTTGCTGAAGGAAATTACGCCATGGCTGGGATTCGAACCCACGACCCTCTGATTCAAAGTCAAAAGACTTATCCACTGTGCCACAACGCTCCAATGATCATGACGGGCAACTCTGAGAGCCAACAAGAGTCTGATCAGTCAAATTTTTTCAGGCCAAACCTCAGTATAGTCTTCATCATGCAGAACTTGTCATTAAATCACATGCAAAATGTCAACTAAATAGAAAGAATGTTCCATGCCCCCCCCCCCCCCCCCGAATAAAAAAAAAGGCGAACAGGAATAAAACTAAAATGACAGTCAAAGACCCAGTGGCCAACCCATTTTGGGTGAGGCACAATAAACTGAAAATGCTATCACTAAACATTGCATATTAGAATATTTGTTAGAAACCATCCTGCCAAACATATCATCAAAACCAGCCTTCTTCGACTATGTTTAATCATACTCTTCCGGTAGAAATGGGGGGGGGGTGGTCATTCCAAAGGGTCAAGAACTAAAAATCCTACAAGGATCAAGATTAAGGTTACTCCTTTAAGGCGTTCCTAACCGTCTGGGGTCAAAATTTCTTCATGCGAATACACAATGTTCATGGCTGCTAGGAACATGTGGAGATAATCCGTGAGATGAAGTCAAACACCTTAAAGAAAGGCTTGCCTTTTTGATGGAGAAAATACCAGAAAATCCTTCTACCGCAATCCATCTTAGGCCTCAATTCAAACTCCAAAGCCATCACACCCCTTTCACCACAAATCCTGCTGAACAACCCTTACCAACCCTCCAGACAGATTGAACACAAGGAGAAAAGCCATAAGTCATTGGAAGCGTTTCATGAAAAGCTTGTCAGTAATTTTCACAGAATAGTTTGCACTCAGTCATTTAGATGCAAGGATTTACATAAGCCTGTATCATCTGCCAGTGAATATCATTGACAAAACTTTTATGAAACGCCCAAATTACTTTAATAACAGCTAGGGGAGCATTTCTTGATAGATTTGTGATTTTCGCTGACTAATTTGCTCTCAGTCAATCAGTTGCAATGATCTGCAGTAGGTTATATTCATCTATGAGTGAAAAACCACCTGGAGAAAAACTTTTGATGAAAAGCTCCCCTGGTTATGTGCATGAGTTTCGGTAGATTTCAGACCCTCTTTAGTACTACAAATGATTTTCGAACTACATTAAAGATGAGAAAAAGAACATGAAAATTTACAATATTTCTTTTTTTTAATTTCCAAAATCGAGTTCCCTTTAAATCAGTGATGCAACATTGGAACCATCCATACATTTACTTAGAGAACTTTGTTTTCCTTTGTATATTCTAGGGGGAGGGAGGGGGGGGTAAACCCCATCATCTGCAATGCTCAATTCCCAACGGTTTGTTGGTTTCCATGTACGTTTCATACTGATAAGAGGCTGATCATAATCAAAGAATTTCTCCTCATTCTCCTCAGTCATGACCTATGTGCACCTCAATTGAAGACTTCAACTTCCAGATGTTGCCACGATGTAGAGTGTATGGAGCTCCAAGCAGCAGTATTCAGTCATACAACCAAATTACATTAAACAGTGTTTTTGAATTTTCTTTGTCTGAATTTTCCTTTTAGAAATATGAAGAATCAAAGAATTTCTTCTCATTCTCCTCATTAACTCACATACTCCTCACCAAGCCCCCACTCCTCGTGTGGGGCATCGTGGTCTAGTGGTTGAGACTGTCGCCTTCAACGTGGGTTCAATTCCAAGTCATGGCACGTTTTCCTTCAGCAAGAAATTTACGCACATTGTGCTGTACTCAACCGAGGTGAGGTGTACCGGCAGGAAGTAATTCCTCAAAAAGCTGTGCACACTTTAGCCGGGGAAATATAGGAGCGCCTTGAGCACCTAGCAAGGTGGATATACAAATACTTAATTATCTATTATTATTCAACTGATGACACCAGCTTTCAGATGTTAGTGCAATGTATGGAGCAAGATGAGGCAGTATGCACTAGTCACCCACCCAAATTATGTGCGCAGCAAAAGGTTTTCTAGTCTGCATTTTCATTTTCTAGACCTAAAAGTATCAATGAATGAAGAATCACTAATCACAAAGAAATTCCTCTCATTCTCCTCATGACCTCATGTGCTCCTAAAGACATTGGCTTCCAGATGTTACCGCAATGTGTGGAGCAATTTTTTTTCTAGTCTGATTTTTTTTTCCTTTTCAAAATGCATAAAATGAACTACAAATTTATTTGATATTACATTGTCGATATCAATGCTGATTGACAAGTTTGAGCAAGTATAAATATGAGTGACCAGTGACCACAGATGATTGATTTGGCTTTTCTGCAAACTGACCTCTTTTGGTCCATAAACTGGAAGTCATTACTGGCTCAGAGCAGAGATTTTGAAAGTGAACTCACCATTGTCTTATTGAATCCCTGTACAATTACATCACAATGATTCCGTCTTGATCAAACTGAGTTTGATTTGAATTTCTACTAGTCTGATCTGGATAAGAAATGGTTAATTAAACTCTAAAGGGGTATCTTTCCTTCCTTCCTTACTGGAGGCATGTGGTTGAATGATTTTGAGATTTGTTCAAAATTCTCCCTTTTCCATGCAAATGTCTGAAAACAGACCAAGGTAAAACAAGAAAAGCAAAATCTACTTTGCATAATGATTTTTAAATGTACTTATACTTAAAATATTGTTTGTTAGTATGAACAGCACCTGCTAGAACTGCCAAATTCCTCTGAATATTCTACATGTACATTCTTGCAGATGGGTATCATGTGAACATATTCTGTAGCAGTTACATGTATGTCTCTGAAGGGGAACTGGTAAGAACAAGTGACACTAAACTTGAGTTACGACTTAGCATTGACCAAGCTACATGTAGCTACTCTACTTATCTTATCCACACAAAAGGTACGCTGTAAGAGGTGCAAACACCACAGAACTATCCAATTCCTCTGAACATAACTAGGATATTCTTACAGATGCTATCAGACAAATGTATTCTGCGGCAGTCTCTGAAGCATTTTGGATGTCTGGTGAAGTCATGACCTGCCATCAAACTTGGGATTTAATCAGGTTTGATCACCACCAGGATCAATCTAAACCTATAGACCTAAGCAACACAAAGCATTGGTGACACTCAACTTGGCTTCAGCTTAGAATGGATCTTCAATACCACATGTACACAGCACAAGGTGCAGACACCAGGAAACTTTCCAAATTCCTCTGAGTACTCTACAGACTTGCAGATGTATTTCATGTGAACACATTCTGCAGCAGGCTATGAAGCAGGTAGGATGTCTAGTGAGGTCATGACCTGCCACCAAAATTGGGATTTATCAGGTTTGATCACCACCAGGATTAATCTTAACCTCTTGAGCTAAGCAACACAAAGCAATGGTGACACAAAACTTGGACCTAGGCTTAGAACGGATTTTCCATACCACATGCACACAGAACGAGGTGCAGACACCAGGAAACTTTCCAAATTCCTCTGAGTACTCTACAGACTTGCAGATGTATTTCATGTGAACACATTCTGCAGCAGGCTATAAAGCATGTAGGATGTCTAGTGAGGTCATGACCTGCCACCAAAATTGGGATTTATCAGGTTTGATCCCCACCAGGGCTAAGCAACACAAAGCAATGGTGACACGAAACTTGGACCTAGGCTTAGAACGGATTTTCCATACCACACGCACACAGTACAAGGTGCAGACACCAGGAAACTTTCCAAATTCATCTGAATATTCTATATTCTTGCAAGTGTGTTTCATGTGAACACCTTCTGTGGCAGGCTTTGAAGCAGTCTGGTGAGGTCATGACCTGCCAACAAAATTGGGATTTATCAGGTTTGATCACCACCAGGATTAATCTTAACCTCTTGAGCTAGCAACACAAAGCAATGGTGACACTAAACTTGAGCTATGGCTTAGCGTTGACCGAGCTAGCCTACCTATCCCATCCACACTAAATGTACACTGTATTAGGTGCAAGCACCAGGCGAGAACTATCAAAATTCATTTGAACGTTCTATATTCTTGCCGATGTGTTCCATGTGAGCACATTCTCTGACGCAGGTATAGGATATCTGGTGAGGTCACGACCTGCCATCAAACTAGCTACATCAAACTAGGGATTTATCAGGTTTGATCAGCACCAAGATTAATCTAACCCTATAGACGCATGGTGCTACATAAGCACTTGCGCGATTGCCCAGGGCAAGTAAAATTTAGAGTCGGGCAAGTGTTTTGAAGTAAAGACAAAAACTACTTGCACAAATTGGGCAAGCAAAATTCTTACAGTAGAATGACTGAAATTAGGGTCAATATGATATGATATTGACCCTAATTTTGGTCATGGCAGGCAAGATAAAATCACTTGGAAGAAGAAATGCAATAACAAGGTAGATCAGTTCATGTCAAAAGAGAGAAAAAGGTCAATGGTTTAAATAACCACAAAACTTTCCTTTGAAGAGGTAAAACTTTTTTTAAGTATTTTTTCGGGCAAGTGAAAAAGATTTTAGGGCCAAGCATATTCCAACTATTAAAAAATTTACTTGCCCGACCGGGCAAGTGCTTCTAAAAGTTGTGTAGTACCCTGCTATCGTCCTAAGCAACACAAACCACCTAGGTGACACTAAACTTGGACTTAGGCAGGCTTAGAATGAATCTTCCATACCACATGTACACTGTATGAGGTTCAGATGCCATAAAAAATTCCAAATGCATCTGTACATTCTTTATTCTTGCAGATGTGTTTCATGAGAGCACATTCTGCTGCAGGCTCTGAAGCAGGTAAGATCTCTGGTGAGGTCATGACCTGCCATCAAACTTGGGATTTCATCAGGTTTGATCTAAACCTCTAGACCAAAGCAGTGGTGCATTTGGTGACACTGAACTTGGACTAAGGATTAGCAAGGACCTATAGCCTACTAGTCTAGACTTACCCAAACCTAATGCACAGAGAACATTGAATCCTGTTGCACTGCCACCAAGTTGTATTTTAATTAATCACACTTTAGAGACAAATTAGGCCTACTAGGATGCCGTTATTCTTAGGAATCTGTAGGCTTACATAATACAAGATTGTACAATAAATGATTAATTGGGAAATTAATTTTTAAAAATATTGCAGTTTAGGACAAACAAAAACGAAATGATTTCTCAATAGGCATTGTCTTGAATTTTTTTGGTAGGATCTATATATTTATTTTTTGGGGGGAGCATAGGGTTCATTGGGCTAAAAGTCTTGTAAATTTCATGTAAAATCAACATTTTGAGAATTACATGTATGCCAGCCAATATGATAAATATTTCCAACTTTTTTTACCAAACTAGCAAATTTAGTAATCGACAGAATAATCACTCTTTAAAAAAACCCTCTCAAATCAGAGAGAACAATGATTGCATTTTCCTGGTATATATCACACATCATCATTCAAATGTCTTTTCATGTTACTGTAAGTTCAAAAGAGCTCATTTACATTAATCAATTAAAGTCAAATCAATATTAATCATCACAAAATCATCGCAAAATCATTCCACATACCGAGCTGACATAATGAAGTTTCTATCATTAACACATGAGGCAAAATATATCTTCTCTTATGCATGTTGAAATGCATTTCAATTTCCTGTTTTGTGCTCATTTACATTAATCAATTAAAAACAAATTATTTAAAGTGACACCAATAACAAATCAATATCAATTATTACAAAAATCATTTAACATACTGACGTAATGTAGAGCATTTATGAAACAATATATTCTTGACTAATATTAAATCTAAATGCCTTTGATGTTTTTGCATTTCGCTCATTTGCACAAATTAATTAAAAGCAAATAACTGAAACTCACATCAATAACAAATCAATATCAATTATTACAAAAATTATTTCACATACAACATACGGTACACATACATGTAGTTTGCATCATGAATGCATGCACCTAACCTTTCACATTGTTATAAGTAGAGCAGATTTTTTTTTTTTTTTTTTGGGGGGGGGTCCTTGCTGTACCCAATCAAATTGCATTACAGTGAAATAAATGCCGTTAACATTTATCTTTCCATGTTAACTGCAACAAAAACCTATATCCCTAGGGACTTTTCAGAGAGACTCTGGAGCCCGACGTCCTCCTGCCTACACAACATACAAATTGAATCCAGAGACTAATTAGAAACAAAATATTTAGACAGATGCTTGTCCATCCCTGGCTTTTGTGGTGAAGGTTAAGCGTAAACAATGTATCCAATAGTATGGCTGGCATCTGAACCTTCGTTTACACTGAACTTGACACATCAAATGCACAGGGGGGGGGGGCTTGTCTTTGCACCTATATTTGGTGTTCTCGTTCATTAAAAATTGTGAATCTCATCTTTAAAAAAAGCCAAATTTATTTTGATCCTGACATGTATATTCTAGAAGATTATTGACAGAAAATTATTCAATATTTTAATTAGAATGAATATAATTTTTAAAAAATAAGGTGATGGTTTCTGTGTGAAATTGAAATTGCAAAATAATTATACCTCAGAATCATTAGACCTAATATTCAACACTCATTTTTTTAAATAAAATGTGCATATTTTACATACATTATGGATTAAACACAGCTTTTCGTTTCTTTTCACCCAGTTTCATAAGCCTATCAATTGTAACTTAGGGCAGCCATATTGTAGGGGCGGGGTGGGGGGCAGGGAAGAACAAAGGAACTTTCAATGAAATGAGCCAGGTGTGTTGCTATGTCAGTGCAGACTATATTTTGGTTGTTTTTTTTAAAGTAATTTCTAATTGGCGGCTGTGCACCTAACCAATGTTTTGAATTCATGAATATATTTTAAGTAGGAACACCAGATATATTCACAAGTCTCATTCAGAGGCACGGGCACCAACCCATAGGGAGTTTGAGGAGTGAAACATACGAATGGTGGAAATCATTATGAATATGATTGAATTTGAGGATGCAGAAGGTATATCTTGCCTTCAGAAATGACCAACTGAAGACAAAATGTAGGCCTACAACGTCTTCCATTGATTTAAAGGATGGATAAATGAGTTTGTTTCATGGAAAACATCATATTATAAACAGACTTGCTTAAAACAGTCTAACAGCTGATAGCAATTTTTTTATCCCATATTGAAAAAAACAAACAAACTAACAAAGGCATTTTCATGACCATTTAGATCAATAACAAGATGACCATGGTAGAAAGTGAAATTTACACCATCCAATGAATGCCCTTTTTGACAAGAAAAGTGATAGAATCAATGTACATACTATCAACTAATGATCAAAGCAATCCATCAATTGGACACAAACCACAAATTAACATGAAAATGATATTTTTAACCAAAAAAATTGAAGAAAATGTGAACAAATATTCAGAAAAGATTCAAACAATGATTAGGTCTACTGATTTAACATGATCCACTAAAAGGCATTTTTCTTTTTTATATATAGGCCTATACAGTGTTTATACACTGTGTATATACTTCCTCAAAATGAAGTTGAAAACAAGATATTTACTGAACCTAAATTTGCCATGATATCAATTAACAGTTTTCTCTTACAAATACTGCCCTCATGGTTTTGCACTTTAATAATTTGAGTACTATTTGGATAGCTCTGGATTTGATACTGGTAGTATGAACACAACTGTGCCCTGGCTGAAACAAACAGATGCGCAGCAGGGTGACTGACCCAAGGATATAAACTTGACTGGGGCTTTGTTTACACCCAGGATCAGATGAAAAATGAGATCATCAATTCACAGTTACTGCAGGGGTATACATTAGCAACAGACATTTGCTTACTTCTAGCCCAGTCAGTTAAAAATAGACTGTTGTTTCTCAGCTATCCAACTCCCTTTCTTTCTTTCTTTTCTATTTTTATTTCTGTATCCTCTTTAAAAAAAAAGCAGACCACAGCCTCTCAACATGGGGAATGTGAGGTTATGGTTAACATCTGCGCTGCACATCCACAAGAATTTCGGCTGTTGTAAACTTGTGCAATGTGCCTCAGTTTGGACCGAGAAGACAAAATTTAACACTTTGCCGACTGAATTGATTTTGAACTAATATTATGTTTGAATCTGCTCTCCAATATGCAGGCCTGTTATGTGCAGTAAGTAGGCCTATAAAAACGTTTTCATAAAAAGTTCTTTTTCATTTTTTTTTTACTTGAAATTTACATGGATGTAAGTAATCTAAACAAATAATTTAAACAGATCTAGATATAACCAACATTTGGATTGTAGATGAAATTATTTGCCAATTCTATAGAACGGGAGAATCAATAACATGACCAGTTGGTTTGCAGGATTGAACTTCAATCTATCTTGCCATAATATTGAAAAGTCAACATCACTTTTCTGTATTCTGATCAGACTCTCAATTGAAATTTATCCAACATTCAAGAAGACAGTTTTTAATGTGGATATATTTAGATAAATTCCTTTATTCCTACTCTTCATTCGTTTGACATTGAGCAGTAAATTATCATAAATTCCTTGCAAATCATGCTGAAAATATGTTCACAGTTCCACGTGGAACTACTAGTCCCACAGGTGCACACTCAGAGGGAAACAGTTGTAATCATAATTTTGAACCTCTCAAAACATTACTCTGTTTAAACCTCACATTTCCAATCAAACGGCAATCTTCTCAATCCAAACCACATGTGTTAGTTCTTGGTTTTAATGCAGAGAGGCAAACTCCAGCAAATGGCAAGGTGTTGAGATATGAGAGGTTTTATACAGGTGAGTCCCTACTACCTTATAAACCTGCCTCTACCCCTCCCAAGCAACACAGCATACAGTTTTCTGAAGATTGACCAACCCCTTGGTATGCATTCTTATAATATTGTGGTTTGGTTACTTTATGGAATTAAACATGTACATGTGTATGTGTAACATTAACCAATCAAATTCGAGACAAGAGGATAGCCTTTGATTTACCGACATAATGGATTGTATTCATTTATGCATGCTACACTGCTATAGACGAACTGGTCAGGCTTCAGACCACAATTGTCAGGAATTTTGAATAATAGCCAAATCATGAGTTGAACTGTTGAACCGAGTCTAGCATATGGTATCATTCCGACATGGCATATAAGCTCCATGGGTATACCGTGCATACAATACTAGTTGGAGTCAGTGGCCAAATGTATTTCAGATATATAACTTTGGATTTATTCAGTTCACAATTCCAACATGCAAACAAAGATCAATGACAAAACAAAAAACAGAAGAGAAAAATATTATCAGGTCCTAATCAGTCAACACAATATTTATAAAATTAAAGCTAGATTGAACACTTGATATAATATACCTGGAAAATTCTGTTCTGAAGATGGAATATTTTCAATTCATATGATCATTCAATCCCCAATCTTCCAAATGGTGATTTAGATTTGTGTTTGATTCGAGTGCAGAAAATGGGATCAGACGATTATTTAGCTTTGAGATACTTGAAAGGAAGTATACAAAAGTCACATAACAAGAGCTGGGGTAAAAATCAACAGAGTACCTTCCTGCGAGGCAATCTCGCTTTCACCAGAGCAAAATCCAAAATGAGCTCCCTTTTAACAAAGAATTATTTTGACACTGCACCACTACAAGCAACCTATAAAGCATACACTGCCATTTTCAAGCAATTTTTTCCTCCCATTTTTGCCCAAGAGGTAAAGCAAGATGGAAGAAAACAAGAAATACAATTCACAGTGTTTTTATTGGAGCTTAGAACCAGTCTACCCATTCCCTTTTGTACACAGATACAGTTACAGTTTCTCCTGCCTCAACCCATAAGCCGCAATCATAACTTTTTTACAGCTGTACACGTACTGTACATATGGAATGAAAACGTGAATAAATTTCAGGGAACCTAATTGGAAGACTTTCCATGGTCTTGGATTCTTCTACATACTTGTATAAAATGTAGTTTATATAAATTATAGGATCTACTTCAAGAGTTCTAACTGATTCTAATCCTATAACATAAATTAGCATTGCATTGGTGCTTCGGGACGATACTGGAATGTGTTTATAAGATAGAAGATCAAATATTCAGATATTCAAAATTTTTATTGTCATGCTCAAGTTAAAATAAATTAACAGTGGCATGAAAATTAATGCAAATCGATGATAAAGATTATATCTTTTTCACAACGACCCAGACACATTCAAATATGGAAATACCATTCTCAAGAATGCAACTCTATAATCAAATAGGATTTATCCTGAACTGCTCCTGGGCTGGGGGAAAACGAATCCCCCACATGAAGGCCTCTATAGGTGGTTTCAAACCACCTCGATCAAAAGAATCCCTGTTAAATAACGAGAACTTTTTCAGGCTAAAAAATACCCATTAATTATTCCTGCATTCACACCGCCCCGAAACATACCCTTCGGGATAAGTTCCTGAAGTTATGGGCATGCGCAGTATATGGTCTGATAAGTAGGCAAGGCGCGGGATTCAAAATCACTAGCCCAGCAGCTACCCACGGCGCCCACGGCCAATGACACGCTGGGCTAAAAGTTCCCGTAAATTGCTGTCACAATGCCAAAATACCTGTGACCTTGGAAAAATCCCCGCGAAAGTTCTTGTAATTTCGCGGGTATTTTCTTTCAGGGAAATTACGCGTAGTTTGCTTTCACATTACCAAAATACCTGGTATTTTCTGATCGGGGTAAATTTCCCGATCAGAGGATACCTGGAACTGACGAACTTCGAGGCGGTCTGAAACCACCTTATTTGAAAGGGTTTTGGGTCACAGTTTCGACCACTTTGAATTCACAAAGAATACCCTGGTGCTCCATTTAATTCCATGTAAAATTTGTGAATAGGATTAGCCTCCGAGATGTAGGTTATAGAACACTCCCATGAATACAACTTTCAAGTACTTCCAGAAAATCTGTTTGTATTCCCTATCAATGTGTGTACCCTTAGCAAGAATGTGTTAGATTCTCGGGCTTAGTTCTAAACCGTGTTTGGGTCATGAAGTGAAATTACTTCCTGTTTGTTTACAGATTGAAAACTACAGATGTAGGCAATTTTATATAGAAAAGGTGTTTAATAATTGCACTCAATAACAGTTGTAGTCTTCTGTTCTGTAATAACTTTTTAGATGGTTAAAAGGAGATAAAACCATGCTTTAGTACAGAAATCTAAAGTAAATATTTTTTAAAATCAGAAACGTAAAAGATAATCTAAAGATGTACAGTCAGCTTTAAAATGCCAAAAACTATCCAAGAAGGAACACGAACACGTGCAGGACAAGTTTATTCTTCGCAAATTGTACATTGATTCTCATATCATAAATCGTAGAGAAAAATAGAATACTTTATAACTTTTCAACAGGATATTGATCAGTTTGAGTACTAAAAAATACTGATAAATTCATGTCTTCTCTAAAATGTTTTTTGTCACATTAGGCTTCGCATAGTTAGGACACTGCTTCAAACAAAAGTTGAACTAACATGTACCATACATTTGCATATATGATTGGTAAATTGCCAATTTGTCTACTGCCAACTTGTCTACTCACAACATGGTCTACTTTCATTTAGTCTAATGCTATTCCATCCATCAACATTTCGTCTAACAACCATTTGGTCCATCAACCATTCGGTCCAATTATCACTTCATCTAATCACCATAGATGACCATTTCATCTCATAACCAGTTGGTGTAGTATACATTTCATTTTCATTCATTTTGCATAATTTAACACTTAGTCCAATTAGTCCAAATGGTATATGGACTAATTGGATTATGGACCTACTGGTTATTAGACGGCATTAGACTAAATGAAAGTAGATCATGTGGTGAGTGGACGAACTGATGGTAGACCAAATAATACTAATAGTCGAGTTGGCATTGGACGAATTGGAAATAAACCATATGATCTAATGATCTCTACTTACTTGCACTAAGGGTGATAGATCCCTGGACCGACTTGGTCCCATTATCATTCGCAGCTATGCACTTGTAGGATCCCGTATCCAGCGTACCGACATTATTAATCGTTAGCGTTGATCCGCCCTTGAATTCCCTGACGACATTCCTCCCAATATCGTCCCTGATTATAGCATCGTTCCGATACCACCAGTAGGTGGGCTTCGGGAACCCTCGTATCCTGCAGTTAAGTGTGACCGAATCTCCTGGTATGACCGTCTCATTGTTCATGGGGGCATCGATTGCAATGTATTGGGTGCCTGGTGGGGGCGTGGTCCTGTAAGATATGATGCAAAAGTAATATTTTCAAATGTATCAAGCATAAAAACATGAATAAAAATATATTGAAAACCTAGAGAGATGCTCTAGGTGCTTCATACGTTGCCATGGAGTGGGGTGTGGTCCTGTAAGAAACAGTGGAATGGTATTTTTAGTATGTAGAATGTCAAACTGGAATGAAAATATCGAAAATCAGCAGGAAATATGCTCAGAATTTCTGTACATTGAGATGTATGGAGTAACATGTGGGGGTGTTATCCTGTAAAGAAACAATGGTAAAGTTATACAAATACTATTAACTACAAAATTGCTCAGAAAATAAATCAATTAAAAAGGTCAACAAACAATAAACTATTTCACTAATATGCATTTAAAGCTTTCATGCAGATATAGATGTACATGTAGTTCTAGGATTTGTAGGATTTTTTTTACAAGTTAAACTATTACGCTGCCGCAGTAGATCATTTGGCGGAGAGATAGTCTTCTCCTGATGATCCCCAATGATTAGATAGAATTACAGATGAAAATGTTTGATGCAATAAAACATGTCTTCATGTTCTTGTAGAAGCATAAATAAGCTTTTATTTGTCGGAAGGTGATTGGTGAACCAGTATCATGAGGCTTTCTGTAGACTCTGCAAGAGGCCCTCCATCTAAAAACCATTTGGGATCCTCAAGTGTATGATTTCATGGCTGAAGCTATGTTCACATGGCATTTATTGGCTTGTTAAAGACAAAAATCATCCCAAAAAACAAGTTCATTTGAATACAGAAAAATTATTAGTTTTTATTATCATTGGTTTGTAAAATCATATCAAATTCATCCGAACAACAAGTTGATTTTAATGAAAAGAAATAATTAACATCAATGATTTGAAAAGGTCCACATCTGTCCAAAGTAACAACAGGTTGATTTGAATAAAAAGAAATGAAAAACAAGCAAAATGATGCAAATTTAATCAAAGTTGGGGATATGCAAAGAAAGGGAACTAATTACACCACACTTTTACATCTTTTTATGTGATTTCATTAATTTCAACAATATAACTGCACATTAGTCCCTGTATTAAGCAGTGGCACACATCCCTGTATTAAATTAAATCAATTAAATTTAATTATTTTTTTGTAAAAATAAACACAAGCCCTCAGGGCCTACACTATTAACAAATCAGAATGAGGTTCTCGGTATAACCTTCAGATGCATGATGACTGTGACTTTCCAATCGCAAGTTTAACCTTAATTTTGACAGGACTTCATGTGAACGCGACATATAAAACAAGGAATAAATGAGTATGTCAGTATGATGTTTCTCGGTGGAATTGAACAGAATGGGAATGACAAGAGATGTCTGATCTTCGCTAACGAGGCCACCCAAGTCACATAAAGATGCAAAAACAAACATAAATTTCACTGACAAAAAGGGTATTATGCAGTACATATGTTGTGCATCCATGAAAATATGAAATTTCATTAAAATATGGTTTTGAAAGAGGATCATTTGTACATTCCCTCTATCCGCTCTCAAATGGGAGATCAGCAACTGTGATGGTATTATAAAACAGTAATCAATTGGGATATGGACCTATAAAATGAAATATGGAGGGAGGAAATTCAATGGCAAAGACTATTTCATATATAAATATATATATATATATACACCGATGACACTTCATTGAAAATTGAAGAGAAATTAATGCAAAGTTGATCATTTCTCCATCCTCCTCAATATAGTGATTAATTTTTATGAATCTCCAAATACTAAAAAAAAAACAGACAGAAAAGAAACCTCATATTCCATGTCATATCCAGTAATTTTGCAAAAAAAAGTGAAAGTCCTTTTTCTTCAATCTCATGCATTTTATGAGAATGTGTCTGGTGTGGATTTTTTTGTTGTTGACCATTTTCAAGTAAAAAAAAAAGGGAAAAAATATGGGTACCACAAAATAATTCAGCATTTTCAATAGTCTTTTAGAATGAATTCTCTTCAGGTCCTCAATACATAAAATCAAGTTTGAAATCTAGGACACTTGCAGATCCATTACATAAATTCATAATCATATTACGTGGCTGAAGCATACGCTTAAACCCCAACTTAGCGCTAATTCCACATTTATAATATTAATAGGATTTTCAGATTTTCACATTTGATGACCATGCCTCTGGTAACACACTGGTCATTTTAATTTTGGCCACTGCACATGTGATAATTTCTAAATAAGATTTTCTATTCCATCTCATCCACCTTCCCCCCTCCCCGGGCCTCTGGGGGGCTACGGCGGCTACAAAGGGGTCTCTACGGACATCCTTTGTCCCCCAACACTCTTGCACCATGGCCATAATGCCAACTACATGAAAAACGATATCCGAAAGTAAATTTCGGCAGGGCAATTGGGACAGTGGGGGTGAATATGAAGCGTGGGTTGGTCTGTAAGTGGTAAATAGTCATGGCCGCTATCGTGACGAAACGCCCAGAGGGTGCCCGCTTCAAGATTCTATGGAGGAAGTTTGGGATTGTGCAGGGCTGCAGGACGAGGAAAGATAGGATTCCAGTTTTTGCTTGGCCGAAATGGTCTATCGATTTCATCTATTGCAGAGGATTTTCCACCCTATTCTTGGCATTTTATTTCCTTTTCTTTTGTAGAAACCAGGAGTTACATCCATATTCATTAGATAGGGGGCTGGAGGCTAAAACCAATAACCTTTAACTTTGCTTCAGCTTTTCTCTCATAAAGCCATGTACTGAAGCACACATGTCCAGCTTACAGATGAAAATAATATTTTGCATACGGGTGTCTACAGGCCCATGGGAAATGATAACCTTGTGTCTTTTAATTTCCATATCAACATCCTAGCAGTACACTCGATTCTACAGAATTTGTTTGTAATATCAGAATTACTGAGCTTTAATATCAACTAAAATAAAATATAAAAGGTTTCATATCAAACAATAATGGTTATTCAATATGGTCTGAATCTTGTGCTACCATCAACTGACCACAATTAAAGAAAAATTAAGATATCTCTCTCTCTCTTTATAGCAGCTATTGATGGGGGAGGGGCAGGGGTGAATTTCCCAGGTATTTTTTTTTCAACATGGCCATGACATTAAAAGCTTCCTGTAGATTCTGATAATCGGCATTAGGAAAATCATTGAACTAAAAAAAGGAATGTTTATAATAAATAACTGAATAATTATGTGCATATCATAGAGAGAAAAAAAAGTGAATAATATTTTTCATTCTGCATTGAAATTCTTGAGTAAGTCGTGTCAATATGAATTTATGAAGGAATTTATAAAGGCATTAAAAGAATAACAAAATCATTTGAGGGCTGTGCATTTAAAGATTTAAAATGCTCCATGGTTGTCTGGCTTCTAAATTACCTAAAATATTTTTACTTTTAGAATTGTAAAGCCAGCTACAAAAAAGAATATGTTACTAGAAACGAGAATAGGCTTTTTTATTTTACTATTCACATTGTGCCTAAAATATTGCCATCGGATTTCCCAAATAATAAGCATTACAAATACGAGAACGTCATGTAAATTATGATATTGAGTGATTACCATAATCATGGTGCACAAATGCCACCAATACCTTCCCCCTAAAACTATGCAAAGTAAGATTTTAAATTTCTTTACCTATTTGAAAGCACAGGAGGGTAAAATGTCTGGACAAGTAGGAGATGGGCAATAATCCAGCGATAGAATCCTGTAATCTCCATGGCACAGTCTAGTTACTTCAACCTTCTGACAAACTCAACACACTTTCATGAACAACAACCCTGAGGAACGACGTAAGGTAACGCTGAAACCTGTATGTCCAGCGACCGGTGTATAATGTCAAAATGAAGGTTTGCAAGTAAAAGTGCTTTCCTCGAGATGGAGCAGCACAGCTCTGGCTATATTGAAAATGAAGATGTCTGGGGAGGGGTTTAGATGGAGATGTCAAACTCGGACACGATTCAAAGTCTTGACATTCGGCTCGAGCAGCCAGGTGGCCAGTTAGGATAATTTTTCCTTCAAATACAATAGAGCAAACACGGGATGCGGTTACTGTACTAAGAAGAGGGTTTGGATGCTTTCATTTCCCAGACAAGACCAGCTGCCCCCTAACAGCGACATTTGACAGAATTTGAGATGAAAAGTTCCCCACAAAGGGCAGGATTGGAGCAGGAGAGTTCATTCCAATAACCATGAACTTATTTTCATCAAAAGTACCAGAATAGCGACATGTCGTGTCCATGTGATTCTATGCACTTTGACTAGGTAGGCCCATCATACATTTGTTTTGTAATGCCTGTAATGTTAAAATGAAACACAAGATTGTTGATAACTGTCAAGCCGAATTCGAATCTCTTTTTGTCCTTTGCTTCCACAACATGTAGACTTGTCACAGTAGATATGTCACTATCTCACAATAGATCACAAAACTCATCATCATCTGCAAGACGGAAGACACAGTCGCAAGACACAATTGCAAGATGCGGTCGTTTTTCACTATTTGCTAATTCCGAGTGACACGTCGCTTGATAAAGCAAGGCTTGAGTGACAGACAGACAGATCCAGCATAACTTCTCCACTGCAAATATTCTGTGGATGTCATCCGTGAGTGAGATAACTGGCATTGAGACCCATCAACATTGTATGTTGTACCAGGATTCAACATAGATAACGGGTAAATGCTCTATCAATTTGTCACAAGGAGATGATAAGGCTCCCCTGTCCTCTCTCGGTAGTACACTCACTCATAATGAAATAAGATGCATCTGTGAGCTACACTGTGCAAAGGTTAGCTCTACACCGTTACTGCAACACTCCTTGGGCTAATACCTTTGAAGCATCTTTTGTTTGTGGACCGGGTCTTAAAAGCAACTCATGACAATTCAATCAAGGAATAGAGCCTTGAGTTGAAAGTATAAAGATAAAGAATGATAAAAGGGGAGAGAGAGGATGAGAGAAAGCTAGGGGTTATAAAAATGTTTTGTCTGGGACAAAGTTGAGAAAAGTGATTCAGGAAATCTAGTGAAGATGTTATCAAGCTATTCAAGTGCCTGTCGGTACCTATTCAGCTCTAGTGGTTACTCAAAGGAGAAACATTCCAAATGCCATACAATTCGGCTGCACAAAAAAGGATCCATCCCTTTATGTTTCCCATTAAAGCTTCGTAGCTTGGTTACAGAGTGTTTGAATGTGCGCTCTTTGTGATGACATCCACGAAGAAAACCTTTTTACGAGAGTCGGCTTTTAAGTAAAACATGGCTACATAACTGCGAAAGAAAGGGCCGACATGATCCGATGTTGAGAAACTGTATCCACTGCAAGCTTGTGTGTATAAAGTGCATATCCAAACACTGGTGGTAAAAGACAATATGAGTTTCTCAAATGGGATGTCCCTCCTCTCCAGACGTGGTGTAAACAGTCACTTAGTTTATAAAGCACAGGTGAAAAACACTTGAAAAAAAGAGGATCAAAGCCGCAGCATAATCAATGCATAAAAGATAGCATTTCCCCTAGTTGGAGGCATCTAGGCTAAAGCTAGGCTGAGTGCTCCAAGCTCCTTTCAGGCCGGCTTAGCAGCTACGTTTGCACCCCTCCGAGTCTAATGACCTCTAAGGGAGTTTGGCACACAAATGTGCTTGGCAGGTAGAGGGTTGGGCTTGGAAGAAAAGAGGGATTATAATGCTGGTGGAAAAAAGAAAAGGAGGGCAACAGCTCAAAGGTTCCGCCCACCACTAAAACAGACAGCCTACTTCAAACCATAGATGTACTTCTTCTCAAAAGAAAGTTAGAAATGAATGGGGGGGGGTTCATCCTTCAGCACATTTTGAAGGCTGACTGCTGGCTTGTGATGCTTTCATCCCTTCGATACCTCAAATTATCAAATGAATTGGCTTGATTCTTACTGATGAAAGCCAACATTGTCAGCTCAATGCCGTCTAGACATGATCAAAAGGGCTTTTTACATTGGCAAATTTTTCACTTATTCTCATACCATCAGCGGGGCAATAAAGCAAGGACTTGGTTCTTAAAAGTACCAGACTATCCTCAGCACATCGTTTGTTGACACTGGTTTTTTAAAAAGTGGGCCAGCCCAACCGATATTCCTATACTATATACCTAGCCCTGCAAAAAATTGCAGGTCTGATTCAAATTTATTGATGTGTTTCATCAAAAACAGCAGATCAGGTTCATATTTTCTTCAGTGTCTTACTAGATATTGTTCAAATCAAAATAAATTTTACCTTTTTACATTATATTTCTAACATAGAATACACCAAGTTATGAAAATATAACTGAGTGTACAACCCAAGATATCCTTAACATGGACAAGGCCCTAAAAAGCAAATAAAATATATACATGTAATTTGAGACTATCAGCATAAAAAAGTTCTGGGTTTAGAATTGCCAGTGTAAAGAGGGCTAAAGCATGCCATCATTTTCCACCAATGTGAGATAAGTTGATGAAATCATACAACAGTAATGAAATGAGTCCGGCACGGTTCCATCATTAGGCCAGTCCAGGCTAGTGACAATGGACCCCGGCTCCAACGTTGGCCCATCAACAAGAGGAGGGGCTTCGCCGACTAATTAGAACGGGGTAAAGGGCCGCAAATGGGAGTCCCTTCCGGCAATGTCACTCATAATAGATATTATGACGGATGGAATTGACGCCTCCAGAAGAAAAATGAGATAAACAAATGGCTGGATTCCGACCCGGGATGCCATCCCACACAGGGTACTGACATTCTGATTATTGTTACAAGGATGGTGAACTTTAACAAAAAATGTTTTTTTGAAAAGTTGTAACTTTATGTAGGCCTAAAAGATCATATTAAAGTTCTTAATCACTCATTACATAGACTAACATTGCTCCCTCCTAAAAAAAGTCTTCACAAGAAATTAAGGATGATGAACCTACTCTGAAGTCTATTCAATATCTGAAATTTCAAATTTTCACTATCTACAATGCAGGATCATGGATGCTGTACCATACACTGCCCCCCCCAAAAAAAAAAAAATATGTGAAAGAATATGATGAAAGATATGAAATCTTTGGTACTAATTTGACCAATTCATCCCTCGTCACAAATCCTGTAATCTATCTTATATGCAACTTCGAGAATAATTTCATTTACCTAAAGATGTTCATTATTTTTCTTGTTTAAAAAAACCCCAGTAAGTCTGCACGTTTGGCACTTTGATATTTTCAACCTTACAGGTACATACCGACAAAATAATTGAAAGAGTGGAAAATACATATATATGTCAGCAGAGAAGACCACACGGTAGACGAGGGTTAGAGGGAGGGGAGATGGGAGGGTGGAAGGATTGACAAGGGAGAGGCGAACCTGGCCTTAGAACCACTGACCGTGCCGTTTCTTTAACATTGACCTAGGGTGTCGGAAGGGGTGACTGAGCAAGGGCTAGCCTTACCCATCTGTTGTCATTACTTGGTCATTGGTGGGGATTCCTCATCTGGCCTGGGACTCCACTAATGGTTGAACAACCAAACAGGTTGATCTCCCAACGGGACTGGTCCTGGAATTTTTTGCCCGAAAATCTATCTTCATGTTGATCTTAACGAAGCAGATGATGTTTCATAAAGCAATAAATCAAGCCTGCCCGGCTTTGAATCCTTGACAGCATTTCACAACCGAGTTTGAAATATGGAAAGCATTGATACCAAGTAGTCTGTCTTCGCACAGAGCGTTGTGTCTGTCAATGAAATATGGATGAACAGTTTTCATAGTCTTGACTAAAATGATGAAAAGAATAGGATCCATTTGAATCACTATTTGAAACAGAAAATACAAGTAGAGTAAAGAGAGGGCAGTAATCAACATTTGTCTGACAACTTTCTTTCATTTTGATTGGCTGAAAAGCACACTTCCTGCACAATAACTGTTGGATAAAACATATCTTTTTTATAGAACATCCAACAAAGCCTTTTATGAAAGCGCTCCCCAAGAGAAAAGCTCCTCATCATTCTTAAATAAACCAAACAATGAAGATAAAGTTATTATTTTAAAAATGTTGATAGATTCCCTAATCTATGCACTGGTCTATACACAAAATAACCACTGTGTCCTGCCAACATATCTGTAATATAAATACAAACCATTCATTTCTTTCAAGCTACCCAATATTAATATGCCTTGATGATACTGCATTATGATCAGTTGAACTTGACTGATGGCTAGAGTAGAGTATTTACAATGCTCACAGACCATGAACACTGAGAGACAAGAAGACTGGGCCACAGCTGT
This sequence comes from Lytechinus variegatus, assembly GCF_018143015.1. Classification (NCBI taxonomy): domain Eukaryota; kingdom Metazoa; phylum Echinodermata; class Echinoidea; order Temnopleuroida; family Toxopneustidae; genus Lytechinus; species Lytechinus variegatus. Next base: position 20,411,316 of record NC_054750.1, on the reverse strand, counting down.
CACATGACAACAGATGATGCCTGTGATTGGCTGTTCTCAGACCAGGATCTTTGATGATGACATTGACTACAGGAAGGTTTCCGACCCAAGCACATGGATGGAATTGAAGACAAAGGATGTTATATCCTACATAGAGTAAATCCTGTATAGTGATTGGTTCAAGTAGCATCATGTGACCGAATATATTTCAACTATGATGTTGCGTGACGTCAGACCTCGATATATTTTTGGATATATCGAGGTCTGACGTCATTATTTCACAAAACTGGATATCTAGCTAAACTCTCGGGCGCACTGGCCAGCGTGCTTTCTCTCCAGCGATGCGTCGGCGCAGGCGCTAATCTGCGTTCTGCTGAGCACGATGGCTCGGAGAAAAGTAGGTAATTCAACTCAAGTAACCGGACTTTGCAAGCTCAGCACATAGATTTTGGTTATAAATTATTAAAAGTAGGATATAAAACAAATATATCAGGCGTTTCATTCGAAAGCATAGTGGGAATTATTAATCCTCGGTTGGACTGGCAAAACTACTATATTTCCCTCGGGGCTTCACCCCTCGGGGAAAAATAGTAATTGCCAGACCAACCTCGAGTACTTTCTCAAAGCCTGATATATTTGTTTACTATAATGTTGACTTTTCATTTCAGTTCTTAACATGAAATTTAAATCAATTATGTAGAGTGATGAAATCCAGTAATTAGAGTAATGATTTGGGATTCTAGTAGCTTTTTTCTCAATTTATATGGCAAAAAAAGTAGAATGTAAAATGCATAATGTTCAGTGATTTCTGACATATCTAAGAATGAAAACGTCTTAAGTGACATATTCCCCCCCCCAAAAAAAAAAAATAGCAAAATAAAGCTTCATCAAAACTGATATCTTTCAAATGTCTTAATCATTTGTTGATTCTTTTTAGACGGGTTGTCAAATTTCATTAGAATGTTGAATAAAATATCCTACTTGACATGCACCTTACAATCTAACTTCACTTTGTAAAGACCAGGAAAAGTCTTAAAGAAGAAAGAGACACTAAAAAGTGAAAAATAATGGAGGAAAGGACATCTCTAGAAAGAAGAGCCATGGAGGACAGACAAATAGCGCATCTTCAATCATGCATGTCGAATAATGAACTCTCTATCCCCTATTGCCTTGGGCGCCTCGGTTTGGATTTCACATTCTCATACCTCTTAACATTCAGGCATCCTCACTCCATAATCAAGTTCACTATTAAAGAAATCAACTTAAAGGAACTGATTAGCATTCTGGTGGAGATTATAGATTTTTTGTTATCTAAAGATGCATTGATGCTAAGCATGCAAGAAACAGTTTCACTCTCTGTGATTTGTATGCATTACATGAACATTGACAGGCTCCCGTGGCATACATGTATCAACAATTAATTGTCTTATTAGAGATGTAGGAGTAAAATATTGGATGGGAAACTATAAAAAGTAGAAAAATCAATAATCCTCTGCATATCTAATAAAAAACTTAGTATTTTGAAAACATTCTTTTCTATGTCAAGCAAATAAGATAAAGAGTTTTAAAAAGCCTAAAACTAACCGTCATTCGAGGAGTTGTCCAATGGAAACAAATTTCAACCTTTTTTATATTATCATGTAATTGGTACGCATTGTCTTGTAGTATTGTAATAGTGATTGTTTCTATTTGCGTGATATTATATTGATCATGGAATGAATAAAACAATAAATCATCAATAAACTGACAACTTTAGATACATGTTTTGGTTGGATGTCGAATCAGAGCCTAGCATTCAATCCTATGCACAGAGTGACATGTTCTCAATTATAATGTGCGGAGGTCCCTGAATATGAAATGCACCAGGTTGCTATGAGAATATGACCTACATAACGCCATGTTAAACATTCTCCATGAAACGCAATACTAAACCTGACAGATGCCTTGGCAGGTGCGGTGTGAACACTGCATCTGATCTGGTTTGCAATCAACAAAGTGTGAAGAATGACATGGTACAAATTCAGAAGTGAAGCAAGACTTGCAGAGGAGGCTCCTGGAGGGATCAGACACCCTTCTCCTGAAGGACAACTACACCAAGAATTGCGTTAACTTGACCCAAGGTGATGAAGGGACTGCCTTGGGTGCCCGTGGGGGAAAACATTAATGGGGGCTTGGTGCGATTTCACCTCCAAAATGATCAATGGAATCCTGGAAATTAAAACAGAGCCCTTTAAAAACCCTGTAAAAGCCTATCCAATGTTGCAGATTTATGCAGCAGGTTGTGAAAAGTGGCCCCTAAAAATATTATTTTTTTAAATTGCCTGGTGCCCACCTTAACTGCCTTGCTGTCCTCTAAAAAGTATGTCATATATTACCCAAGGTATAGTTCTGAGGCACTTTGTCAAAACTTACATTACCTGATGGCTTATACTGGGTGCAGAGCTGACTCCCTTTTTTTTTTCAATTCAATTCAAATTTATTTCCACAATTATAAATATACATATATACAAATCATTGACATTAAGAGATATTTTACACGTGGAGGGGTCAAAGAAAGCACAACTGCTTCTATAAATTGGCCCCAAAGTAAGAATAAATCATATTAATACATGTAAAATAAACAATAACAATATTATGCAGAATATGTCTGGGTAATATGTCAGGGTAAGTGCAGAAGAGGACATGGTAAACCTTGTTAAACTTCAGAATCACCTGATCTCAATGCTGTGCAACCCCTGAATGGGAGAGGAGGGGAAATTACTGGGGAGGGGAAGGGGGTGGTAAGTTTATTGCACATTAATAGTGCCAGTCTGTTCTTTGTTTTCCAGATGGAACTATCGAATTGAGATGTGCATTCAAACTCAACAAAAATTCAGCACTACTTGATACAAAGGAATTGCCGGGATATCCTAAAGTTTGAGCCATTTTAGCTCTAAGTTACCAGTCAGTATTAGAAGGATATAATACTGGGGGCTCAATTTGATTCTCAAATATGAATTGGGCAGTAACATCGGCCAGTAGACGTGCAGTAAATCAAAGCGGTCATTGGCCCTGCCTGCACGAGAGTCCGGCTAACGATTTAACACGTTCATCTCCCACCATTACGCATCCCAATTACCACCACCACCAGCATCCCCCGTGCGACAGCCCAATAATTGGGTCATGAACGGGACAATCTACCCCCTACGGCTGATTGTCAAATATGATCATCGACTCTGCGGACAGCACAGCTTCATCTGCGGCTGAAGCACTGCAGTTAATACAGTTAATGATCAGAATCACACCTACCATGCCTACATGTCATCAATCATATTCCTTATATATATATGTGTAGTATATATCTTTTTCATTTCTTATTGTAGATCACACCTACCCAATCCATGAAAATAATTTGTCCAAACCTCCCAATTCCAAAGAACTATTTCCCCGCATTCACAAATACCTGACGTACTTAATAATAAGCAAGTGATGAAACCTATGCATTCTCATTGTATACAATGAATGTACATCAGAATTTTTTTTTAAAGAACTACCACCAAATTACTAGGTAATTTCTTCTAGGAAAATTACAAATCCTTTGCTTTTAAACTGGAAAATACCTGATAATGCAGCAGTGAAAACATCTCTTTTGTATTCACAAAGCACATTATTTACATAATGCCCAATTTACATTATATAACCGCGCACGAGTCAATAATTGTGTGGAGCTATAGTTACAGAGATAATGACATGACCCGAAAGCATTTCATTGATTATTAAACATAGACCATTTCCCATCTATGTAATTATCCTTGCAAAATATCGATCAATAATGCCATGTACCCTCCCCCCTCGTTTTCAGACGCATGGAGACCCAATGCAGGGGTTTCATTGTTAATACAATTAGGGATTTGAGATTCAATTTGCGATTTGAAATCTCTTGATCTTGCAGACATGCCTCCAAGCTCGTGAGTTTCTATTTCATTAAATGTGAATTACTGCATTCACTGGGTATTAACATTCTACACATACAAGCACATCATTCACACATGTTTCTACATGTATATACTCAGTACCAAATTCTGTTGCCTCGGTGCCATCAAATAGTCATGTGACCTCCCCCCCCCACACACACACAAGCACATTAACTGCCTAGGTATCTCTACCTCACCTTCTCTTATTCTTTTGTTTCCATTCTCTCATTTTCTCCCTTTCCCCCTTTTTCTTTTTTCAAAGAAGGGGGAGAAAAACCTATATGTTAATGATTTTGACCAAAAATAAGTATTTCAATGCATGCATGCACATGGACTTAAATCTTTGTTTATGTTTAACTTTTTTTCTCTCTCTTTTTTCTTATGGATGTGTTGAGAATTGAAGCATTGATTCATGTGCAAAATTCCCAATGGATTAAATTGCATTTAAATGAAAAATGCAAGGACTGATCATATTGATCTTGTAAATTGGGAGCAAAATAACAATTGCAATCAATACCTTGCAATGATGAATGGGAAAATCTCCATTTGCTATGTCATCAAACGGGCGCTCATGTTATTTGTTCTGAACACTTTATATGGATTGCTGATCAAAGTGTTCACTGACAGAAGATCCCCATATCGACTTTTCAGAGCTAGAAGGGAATTAGATCTCTATTTTGAAATACATGAGTTACTGATCTTCAAAAGCTAAACAGGATAAGGTAAGGACAGAAGATTAGAGTAAAAGAATCATGGAGTAAAAGATATGGGGGGAAGCAAAGTTTTTTTGATCATGAAACAAAGACAGATAAACAAAGAGAGCAAAAGAGAGGAAGATGGACAGACAGAAAGAGTCAGAAGAAGCAATTAACAGTACACCAAAGATGCAGATGAGACAAGAATGGAGAGAAATTGATAACAGAGAGAAATAGAGATACATTGCAGGAATGATGAGAAGAATAGATTGTTATGCATTGAAATGTCGAAGAGCGGAGGAGAAAGAGAAAGAACGACAGAAAGAGTGAGAGGAGGGAGAGATACAAAGAAAGACAATGA